>NW_027459339.1:0-287202 GCF_050624435.1 Tenrec ecaudatus | reverse complement strand
CTTCATTGACCTCAAAAGAAAGGTGGGTGAAAATATGACAAAAGAATTAGTACATTTCCAAGGATTGATGAGGGATGGGTGGCGGGCATTGAGGGGGGAAAAATGAGGAGCTGAGGCCAGGGGCTTGGGTGGAGAGTGGATATTTTGTGAATAAGGAGGGCAATTAATGTACAGATGGGCTTCAAACAGATGATGTATTTATGGATTGTGGTTAGTGTTGTAGGAGCCACTAATGAAAAGATCATAAAAGAAACAAAAATAATCTTGGCAGAGGGCTCATGCAAGGATGATCTCAGGCTGGATTAGACCAGTCAAAACAGCTACTGGAGTCGCCTCACCCTGTGTCTATTACTGAGTCAGCCATGATGCTTAGGACCCACAGCCCCAGCAGCTGGCCAGAGAGGGAGGTGGATCTCTGAGGCCATTCCACAGGGGGAATGGTCCTCTGTCCTGCAGGGCCCACCCTCCTTTGTAAGCATGCTGCCTGGGGCAAGGCTTTCATGGAGTCCACACCATGGGAGCTCTACTACTCATGGGGGATTGGCAGGAAGCCTCTGCTCATGCGCACACACCACCAACTAGCTGGAGGATCTCCATGAACAAAGCCTGAGGCAGACAACAAGCCCACTAACTGATGCTGTAAGAGATACAATCAGCATCCAGAAATCTGCAACTGGGAGTAAGAGGCAGCATACCTTGGTCCCAGCCCCTCCCACTCTAATCTACAAGGAGTGACATTGCAAAGCAGAGGGTTTTCATAAAGCACTTCCAGGACTGTGGAATGAGCAGCCTCGTTTGTGGACATGGATACTCTGTGATCCAGACGTACTACCTCCTCCCTTACAGTCAGCTGAGACAAAAACCCTTGCAAGCAGAAAGCCATGCATCTGAACAGTATCCACCAGCCACTCATGTGCAGCACAGCTGCCTCCAAAGAGCCTTCCTGAGTGAGAGAGAAATCATGCAGAAGCCTGGTCTGCACCCAAGAGAGTTTTATGAGCGTTAGGGAGGCGTGGTGGGCAAGTCTGGCCGACCCCAGTGGCTGAATTGAATTTACATGGCCTAGATTGGTCAATCCAGGTACAGGAACCACCCAGGTGACCTCCCCTTCATGGCCAGAAATCTGGACCTCTGAGCATGCACAGGGTGCCTCTCCTAACTGGGCTCTTATCTTGGCCCTATGGGCATGCATAACGGATGCCCCAGTCCCTAGCATAGCTACCAAACATTTGCCCCCCTGAAGAGATATGGACCCAAATCTTTGGGGTACTGGGCGACGACATCTCTAGCTGCTTCCTGCTGGCAAAAGGGGCGAGGTTGGGCTTTGGGTCCATACCCTTCCTACACTGCTGGGAGGGGTTGTCCATTGAGGGCAACTTTATCCAGGATGGATAAGGTTGAGGTGGTCCAGGAGATGGTAGTCGTGGACCTGGCACACTTGGTTCAGAAGCTTTAATCACCCGATAACTTCTGAGAAAAACAAACGGTCTAAAAGGTGAACAGTTTGACTACGACAAGGCTAAGCTTGTGAGGTGGCAGTGGCCTTAAAATTAGGTGAGTGTCACAGGAAACAAAAATAATCTTAGGATTACCAGACATGTGTGTTTGTTCATTGGAAGTACAGGAAGAGGGATAAAAGCATTCACACTTTCCCCTAGGAGGGCACAGGTTTGGGCACTACTAGGTGCAGTCGGATCACTGATTCATTTATGATGCTAAGGTCTTGGACCCGCTGATAAGACCCATCCTTCTTTTTAACCCTATAACGCTTCAATTTTAATTTTGGGAAAAAATTTTCTTTTTGTTGTGGACTTTCATAGTTATAAATATATATATATATGTATTAATATATACATTTTTTAATGTTATGAAAACATCATGCTTCGCGTTATAGAGTTAAATGGAAATAATGGGCTAGTGCAGGACGAGTCAAAAGTGACCAAAATAGAGTAACTGCCTAAGCCATTTTGAATTTTCTTGGGTTCAATTGGAGTAAAGGCTTGTAAATTACCCGGGGTCCAAATTCCCATGGTGCCTCCTACAACGGGTAGAATGTTCAGGCATGTTTCAGGGCTGGGAGATTAATAACCCCTAAGTCCAGGATACCTTAGGGCAGGGGTCGTTAAACTGTTTACCCAGGGGGCCAGTTCACTATCCCTCAGGCCTTTTGAAGGAAAGACTATAGTTTAAAAAAACAAATATTACGAACAAATTCATGTGCACACTGCACATCTTGATTTGAAGTTCAAAAAAAAAATAAATGGGGCACATACACCCGGCAGAAAGGATCAACGTCCTCGGCTGTCTGCATGTGGCCCACAGGTTGTAGTTTGAGGACCCCTGCTCTCGGCATTCACCAAGAGGATGTGGTTTCAACCCAAAAGCTTGGAGACTCTACAATTTGTTTAAAAGTGATGGGGCAGAAGGAGTCCCTGATTGACCCACACAAGACTAGTTTTCCCATCCCCTATTACTAAGAGTTCATAGTTATGGTTAAAGGGAACCAGGATATCCCGATCTGATCCCGTTACTTCAAGTGTGGGCTGACATTGCCACTAAGAAGCCTGCAAATATAAAAGACTTACTCCCTCCCGCAAAGAAAGGGCCCTTGTTTCCAAGGTTTCAGGAAACATGGAAGGACCGGAAAAACAAACGGTCCAAGTTCCCAAAACCACATAGGTGGAGGCCATCCCTCCCCATCACCCTCCCCCACCCCTCCCCTCCCTCACCCCTCCCCTACCCCAACCCTCCCCCACCCCTCCCCTCCCCTCCCCTCCCCATCACTCTCCCCTAATCGGCTTTATCCCATTTTGCAGGAGAACTCTGGGAGTGGGAGAGCTGGCTTCACCCCTTTCTTTCAACCCCCGCCCTATAAGGTTTCTAGGGTCCAGAAATAGAAAACTTCTAACAGGCCCTTATTGAGTCACTCCCTCCCCCACCGGCCCCCCAAACTCACCCCCACCCCTAACAAGCAGCCCCCCACACACACTAGTACTGGTATGACTTCCGTACTCATCAGCCCACCTGGAATGCTTGCCAACAACTTCTCCAGGTGCTGTTCACAACGGAGGAGGGTAGCCCTTCCAGACAGAGGCCCAGTAAGCAGTCAGTGAACCTGATGGTCAGCGAGCGGGCACTCCCCACTTGAGAGAAACTCTTTTGGCCACTACACCAACGATGTGGGATCTCAATTCCTAGCAAGGCCCAGAGGACTTTACCAGGTATCAACCATTGCTCTTACATGACCCTCTGCAGAAGAGCTAGGAAACCTATGAATTTATCTAAGGTCAGTGAGAATTTTCAGGTTCCTATAAGAGAATATCCGCCTGCCTTTCTAGAGTGGCTGAGGGAAGCCTACGGGCTTTATACCCCTAACGGCCCGGAGGCACTGAAAAAAGGAGGGCAATAAGTATTGCCTTTATTACTCAGTCAGTCTGCCTCAGACATGACAAAGAAGTGGGAAGGGTTTGAAGGGAAAAATCTTAGCGATTTGGTACAAGTGGCTCATTGAGTGTATAACAACAGAGATGACCCTAGCACGACAGAGACAAAGAAGCTAGCTAAAATAATCGTAATTGCCATGAGATACCCCAGAGACTCAGGAAAAGGAGAGCATGGCCCACTCACGGAGAGACTAACCTGTGGGCACCGCCAAGCCATGGGGAAGGACCAATGTGCCTACTGCAGGAAAGAAGGACACTGGAAAAATCAGTGCCTTGAAAACCCCAGGAGAGGTGCACGACCCTCCACTAGAGTGGATGGGCCTCATCTGCACGTAGAAAGACCCAAGCAAGAGACAATAATGCTTGAAGAAGCTCAATGAAGGGGTCAGGGCTCTGTTTCACTTCGCCGCCAAAAGCCCAGGCTAACTCTCCAAGTAGGAGGCCAGGCAGTAAATTTCTTGGTGGACACAGGGGCCACCTTGTCAGGTTCAGAAAGGAATATGGGCACATTTTCAAGAAGAAAGATGTGAATTACTGTGAGCCTATGATTCCTTCCACAGATAACTCACACCAGAAGGTTTGCATGGAGGGTAGGTAGGTTTCCCAAGACAACAAAATAACAAATATCTATCAGCCCTTTGGCCCAGTTAGCCACCTGGTTATGATATCACTGGCTTCTGGCTCAGCTGCTGAGCCAGTGAAGCAGTTATAGCAGGAGAAGACTAGGTGGCCGGTGGCCATCAACGGAAGGACCAAATCTCCACAGTGGGCTTTCTGTTTCAATATGGAGCCACGTATGTTACCTGCTGGACACCATCTCTATCCTGAGCTCATAATTGCCATCGCAGGTCTAGAATGCGGCGCGCAGGTACACACTATATGAAACAGTCTCTGATTAACCCCTCTCGAAAACTTGCTGACATGGGAGTCTGGATAATCCTGTACATTTACTTTGCAGATTAGAAAACTCACTCAAAAACACACGGGAGTTGACCCAGAGACACACAACTGGTTAACAACAAAGTCATATTCACAACCAGCGTCTGGACCAAGAGCACGGTGCCCCACAGAACTGTGCCCATCGAGCAGTCAATATCTCCTGGACTCTCAAAAGATCTGAGCTGATACCCACCCCCCCACCCCCACATCCTTGCAGCCCCAAAAGATTGTATTTCACAGGATGGCACCGGATCTGCAGCTCGCGGGGAGGGACATATCTGATCAGAGAACACAGGGCAGAACAAGGGGGAGGAGGGGAGAATGGAGCACAACCTGGCCCAATACACCTTGAGGATGATGTTCCCAATCAGAGAAGCCAATCCACAGAGAAGACCACATGGGCAGCCCCACGATGAGAAACGTCCCTCAAAGACCCATAGCCTTAGAGGGGACAACACTGGACACACAGTGTGGGAACTGCGCCCGAACTGATCCTGCCACTTCGATGCATGACACTAAGAGAGTGCAGCGGAAGAGTAAGAAAACGGAGCATCAAAGTCCCCGGGGAATGCCAAAGGTGGACTTTGTGGTCAGGGTTCGGTGCCCCCACAGACTGGACTGGAAAACACTCCTAAAGTTCACCACACAGTCCTTGTACTTTTCTTTCTGGTTAGTGTTGTTTTCTTTTAGTGTCATTGGATTTGGGTTGGGTTTTGTTTTCATTTTTGTTTGTTTTTTTTTCTTTTTGCTGCTTGGTTTAGCTCAGTCTTGTTTTGTGCATGTTATTACCTTTACAGGTCTGTCTAATTAAGAGAGGCTGGATGAACAATCTGGAGGAGTAAACATGTGACCGGCCCTTTCCATTGGGCATGGGAGTGAGCACGGTGGGGGGAAAGGAAGTGGTGTAAAGAAACCCAGAGACAAGGGTACAACAAGTGATGGAAAACGGTAGTGAGGGGGATGTAGGAGGCCTGGTAGGGCGTGATCAAAGGTAATGTAACCAAGAGGAATTACTGAAACCCAAAGGAAGACTGAGCATGTCAGTGGGCACAAGAGGAAAATCAAAGAGTATAGAAGAGTGAGCTGGGAAGCAAGGGCCAGTTATAGACGTCTAAATAAAGGCATGTACATATATTTACAAAGGGGCATGGGGAAATAGATCTATGTCCATATGTTTATAGATTTAGTATTAAGGTAGCAGATGGACATAGGGCCTCCGCTCAAGGACTCCCTCATTGCAATAACACTGTTCTATTAAATTGGCATTCTAAGATGCTCACCTTCCCTACACAATCACTGACCACAAAGCGGCTGCATAAGCAAATGTGGTGAAGAAAGCCGATGGTGTCCAGCTACCTAAAGATATAGCGTGTGGGGTCTTAAAGGCCTGAGGGTAAAGAAACAGCCATCTGGCTCTGAAGCAACAGAGCCCACATGGAGAAAGCATACCAGCCTGTGTGATCACAAAGTTTTAAAGGGATAAGGCAACAGGCATCATGAGAACAAAAAAATCTTATCATGGAGAATGAGAGGGGACTGCCGGGTATAGACCCAAAACCTATTTGCAGTGCACTGGACATCCCCTTACAGAAGGATCTCAGAGTGGAGATTAAAGAATACAGGGTATGAGACAGCAAAGATGAAACACAACTTTCCTCTAGTTCTTAATGCTTTCTCTTGCCCCACTATCATGATCCCAGTTCTACCATACTAATCTGGCCAAACTAGAGAAGGTATTCTAGTACCGATAGGAATTTCAAACACGGGGAATCCAGAGTGGATGGGCCCTTTACCAGTGTTATGAGTGGAGATACTGGGAGGGTGGAGGAAGGGCAGGATGGAAAGTGGGAACCGATTACAAGGATCTTCATTGACCTCAAAAGAAAGGTGGGTGAAAATATGACAAAAGAATTAGTACATTTCCAAGGATTGATGAGGGATGGGTGGCGGGCATTGAGGGGGGAAAAATGAGGAGCTGAGGCCAGGGGCTTGGGTGGAGAGTGGATATTTTGTGAATAAGGAGGGCAATTAATGTACAGATGGGCTTCAAACAGATGATGTATTTATGGATTGTGGTTAGTGTTGTAGGAGCCACTAATGAAAAGATCATAAAAGAAACAAAAATAATCTTGGCAGAGGGCTCATGCAAGGATGATCTCAGGCTGGATTAGACCAGTCAAAACAGCTACTGGAGTCGCCTCACCCTGTGTCTATTATTGAGTCAGCCATGATGCTTAGGACCCACAGCCCCAGCAGCTGGCCAGAGAGGGAGGTGGATCTCTGAGGCCATTCCACAGGGGGAATGGTCCTCTGTCCTGCAGGGCCCACCCTCCTTTGTAAGCATGCTGCCTGGGGCAAGGCTTTCATGGAGTCCACACCATGGGAGCTCTACTACTCATGGGGGATTGGCAGGAAGCCTCTGCTCATGCGCACACACCACCAACTAGCTGGAGGATCTCCATGAACAAAGCCTGAGGCAGACAACAAGCCCACTAACTGATGCTGTAAGAGATACAATCAGCATCCAGAAATCTGCAACTGGGAGTAAGAGGCAGCATACCTTGGTCCCAGCCCCTCCCACTCTAATCTACAAGGAGTGACATTGCAAAGCAGAGGGTTTTCATAAAGCACTTCCAGGACTGTGGAATGAGCAGCCTCGTTTGTGGACATGGATACTCTGTGATCCAGACGTACTACCTCCTCCCTTACAGTCAGCTGAGACAAAAACCCTTGCAAGCAGAAAGCCATGCATCTGAACAGTATCCACCAGCCACTCATGTGCAGCACAGCTGCCTCCAAAGAGCCTTCCTGAGTGAGAGAGAAATCATGCAGAAGCCTGGTCTGCACCCAAGAGAGTTTTATGAGCGTTAGGGAGGCGTGGTGGGCAAGTCTGGCCGACCCCAGTGGCTGAATTGAATTTACATGGCCTAGATTGGTCAATCCAGGTACAGGAACCACCCAGGTGACCTCCCCTTCATGGCCAGAAATCTGGACCTCTGAGCATGCACAGGGTGCCTCTCCTAACTGGGCTCTTATCTTGGCCCTATGGGCATGCATAACGGATGCCCCAGTCCCTAGCATAGCTACCAAACATTTGCCCCCCTGAAGAGATATGGACCCAAATCTTTGGGGTACTGGGCGACGACATCTCTAGCTGCTTCCTGCTGGCAAAAGGGGCGAGGTTGGGCTTTGGGTCCATACCCTTCCTACACTGCTGGGAGGGGTTGTCCATTGAGGGCAACTTTATCCAGGATGGATAAGGTTGAGGTGGTCCAGGAGATGGTAGTCGTGGACCTGGCACACTTGGTTCAGAAGCTTTAATCACCCGATAACTTCTGAGAAAAACAAACGGTCTAAAAGGTGAACAGTTTGACTACGACAAGGCTAAGCTTGTGAGGTGGCAGTGGCCTTGAAATTAGGTGAGTGTCACAGGAAACAAAAATAATCTTAGGATTACCAGACATGTGTGTTTGTTCATTGGAAGTACAGGAAGAGGGATAAAAGCATTCACACTTTCCCCTAGGAGGGCACAGGTTTGGGCACTACTAGGTGCAGTCGGATCACTGATTCATTTATGATGCTAAGGTCTTGGACCCGCTGATAAGACCCATCCTTCTTTTTAACCCTATAACGCTTCAATTTTAATTTTGGGAAAAAATTTTCTTTTTGTTGTGGACTTTCATAGTTATAAATATATATATATATATGTATTAATATATACATTTTTTAATGTTATGAAAACATCATGCTTCGCGTTATAGAGTTAAATGGAAATAATGGGCTAGTGCAGGACGAGTCAAAAGTGACCAAAATAGAGTAACTGCCTAAGCCATTTTGAATTTTCTTGGGTTCAATTGGAGTAAAGGCTTGTAAATTACCCGGGGTCCAAATTCCCATGGTGCCTCCTACAACGGGTAGAATGTTCAGGCATGTTTCAGGGCTGGGAGATTAATAACCCCTAAGTCCAGGATACCTTAGGGCAGGGGTCGTTAAACTGTTTACCCAGGGGGCCAGTTCACTATCCCTCAGGCCTTTTGAAGGAAAGACTATAGTTTAAAAAAACAAATATTACGAACAAATTCATGTGCACACTGCACATCTTGATTTGAAGTTCAAAAAAAAAATAAATGGGGCACATACACCCGGCAGAAAGGATCAACGTCCTCGGCTGTCTGCATGTGGCCCACAGGTTGTAGTTTGAGGACCCCTGTTCTCGGCATTCACCAAGAGGATGTGGTTTCAACCCAAAAGCTTGGAGACTCTACAATTTGTTTAAAAGTGATGGGGCAGAAGGAGTCCCTGATTGACCCACACAAGACTAGTTTTCCCATCCCCTATTACTAAGAGTTCATAGTTATGGTTAAAGGGAACCAGGATATCCCGATCTGATCCCGTTACTTCAAGTGTGGGCTGACATTGCCACTAAGAAGCCTGCAAATATAAAAGACTTACTCCCTCCCGCAAAGAAAGGGCCCTTGTTTCCAAGGTTTCAGGAAACATGGAAGGACCGGAAAAACAAACGGTCCAAGTTCCCAAAACCACATAGGTGGAGGCCATCCCTCCCCATCACCCTCCCCCACCCCTCCCCTCCCTCACCCCTCCCCTATCCCAACCCTCCCCCACCCCTCCCCTCCCCTCCCCATCACTCTCCCCTAATCGGCTTTATCCCATTTTGCAGGAGAACTCTGGGAGTGGGAGAGCTGGCTTCAAACCCTTTCTTTCAACCCCCGCCCTATAAGGTTTCTAGGGTCCAGAAATAGAAAACTTCTAACAGGCCCTTATTGAGTCACTCCCTCCCCCACCGGCCCCCCAAACTCACCCCCACCCCTAACAAGCAGCCCCCCACACACACTAGTACTGGTATGACTTCCGTACTCATCAGCCCACCTGGAATGCTTGCCAACAACTTCTCCAGGTGCTGTTCACAACGGAGGAGGGTAGCCCTTCCAGACAGAGGCCCAGTAAGCAGTCAGTGAACCTGATGGTCAGCGAGCGGGCACTCCCCACTTGAGAGAAACTCTTTTGGCCACTACACCAACGATGTGGGATCTCAATTCCTAGCAAGGCCCAGAGGACTTTACCAGGTATCAACCATTGCTCTTACATGACCCTCTGCAGAAGAGCTAGGAAACCTATGAATTTATCTAAGGTCAGTGAGAATTTTCAGGTTCCTATAAGAGAATATCCGCCTGCCTTTCTAGAGTGGCTGAGGGAAGCCTACGGGCTTTATACCCCTAACGGCCCGGAGGCACTGAAAAAAGGAGGGCAATAAGTATTGCCTTTATTACTCAGTCAGTCTGCCTCAGACATGACAAAGAAGTGGGAAGGGTTTGAAGGGAAAAATCTTAGCGATTTGGTACAAGTGGCTCATTGAGTGTATAACAACAGAGATGACCCTAGCACGACAGAGACAAAGAAGCTAGCTAAAATAATCGTAATTGCCATGAGATACCCCAGAGACTCAGGAAAAGGAGAGCATGGCCCACTCACGGAGAGACTAACCTGTAGGCACCGCCAAGCCATGGGGAAGGACCAATGTGCCTACTGCAGGAAAGAAGGACACTGGAAAAATCAGTGCCTTGAAAACCCCAGGAGAGGTGCACGACCCTCCACTAGAGTGGATGGGCCTCATCTGCACGTAGAAAGACCCAAGCAAGAGACAATAATGCTTGAAGAAGCTCAATGAAGGGGTCAGGGCTCTGTTTCACTTCGCCGCCAAAAGCCCAGGCTAACTCTCCAAGTAGGAGGCCAGGCAGTAAATTTCTTGGTGGACACAGGGGCCACCTTGTCAGGTTCAGAAAGGAATATGGGCACATTTTCAAGAAGAAAGATGTGAATTACTGTGAGCCTATGATTCCTTCCACAGATAACTCACACCAGAAGGTTTGCATGGAGGGTAGGTAGGTTTCCCAAGACAACAAAATAACAAATATCTATCAGCCCTTTGGCCCAGTTAGCCACCTGGTTATGATATCACTGGCTTCTGGCTCAGCTGCTGAGCCAGTGAAGCAGTTATAGCAGGAGAAGACTAGGTGGCCGGTGGCCATCAACGGAAGGACCAAATCTCCACAGTGGGCTTCCTGTTTCAATATGGAGCCACGTATGTTACCTGCTGGACACCATCTCTATCCTGAGCTCATAATTGCCATCGCAGGTCTAGAATGCGGTGCGCAGGTACACACTATATGAAACAGTCTCTGATTAACCCCTCTCGAAAACTTGCTGACATGGGAGTCTGGATAATCCTGTACATTTACTTTGCAGATTAGAAAACTCACTCAAAAACACACGGGAGTTGACCCAGAGACACACAACTGGTTAACAACAAAGTCATATTCACAACCAGCGTCTGGACCAAGAGCACGGTGCCCCACAGAACTGTGCCCATCGAGCAGTCAATATCTCCTGGACTCTCAAAAGATCTGAGCTGATACCCACCCCCCCACCCCCACATCCTTGCAGCCCCAAAAGATTGTATTTCACAGGATGGCACCGGATCTGCAGCTCGCGGGGAGGGACATATCTGATCAGAGAACACAGGGCAGAACAAGGGGGAGGAGGGGAGAATGGAGCACAACCTGGCCCAATACACCTTGAGGATGATGTTCCCAATCAGAGAAGCCAATCCACAGAGAAGACCACATGGGCAGCCCCACGATGAGAAACGTCCCTCAAAGACCCATAGCCTTAGAGGGGACAACACTGGACACACAGTGTGGGAACTGCGCCCGAACTGATCCTGCCACTTCGATGCATGACACTAAGAGAGTGCAGCGGAAGAGTAAGAAAACGGAGCATCAAAGTCCCCGGGGAATGCCAAAGGTGGACTTTGTGGTCAGGGTTCGGTGCCCCCACAGACTGGACTGGAAAACACTCCTAAAGTTCACCACACAGTCCTTGTACTTTTCTTTCTGGTTTGTGTTGTTTTCTTTTAGTGTCATTGGATTTGGGTTGGGTTTTGTTTTCATTTTTGTTTGTTTTTTTTTCTTTTTGCTGCTTGGTTTAGCTCAGTCTTGTTTTGTGCATGTTATTACCTTTACAGGTCTGTCTAATTAAGAGAGGCTGGATGAACAATCTGGAGGAGTAAACATGTGACCGGCCCTTTCCATTGGGCATGGGAGTGAGCACGGTGGGGGGAAAGGAAGTGGTGTAAAGAAACCCAGAGACAAGGGTACAACAAGTGATGGAAAACGGTAGTGAGGGGGATGTAGGAGGCCTGGTAGGGCGTGATCAAAGGTAATGTAACCAAGAGGAATTACTGAAACCCAAAGGAAGACTGAGAATGTCAGTGGGCACAAGAGGAAAATCAAAGAGTATAGAAGAGTGAGCTGGGAAGCAAGGGCCAGTTATAGACGTCTAAATAAAGGCATGTACATATATTTACAAAGGGGCATGGGGAAATAGATCTATGTCCATATGTTTATAGATTTAGTATTAAGGTAGCAGATGGACATAGGGCCTCCGCTCAAGGACTCCCTCATTGCAATAACACTGTTCTATTAAATTGGCATTCTAAGATGCTCACCTTCCCTACACAATCACTGACCACAAAGCGGCTGCATAAGCAAATGTGGTGAAGAAAGCCGATGGTGTCCAGCTACCTAAAGATATAGCGTGTGGGGTCTTAAAGGCCTGAGGGTAAAGAAACAGCCATCTGGCTCTGAAGCAACAGAGCCCACATGGAGAAAGCATACCAGCCTGTGTGATCACAAAGTTTTAAAGGGATAAGGCAACAGGCATCATGAGAACAAAAAAATCTTATCATGGAGAATGAGAGGGGACTGCCGGGTATAGACCCAAAACCTATTTGCAGTGCACTGGACATCCCCTTACAGAAGGATCTCAGAGTGGAGATTAAAGAATACAGGGTATGAGACAGCAAAGATGAAACACAACTTTCCTCTAGTTCTTAATGCTTTCTCTTGCCCCACTATCATGATCCCAGTTCTACCATACTAATCTGGCCAAACTAGAGAAGGTATTCTAGTACCGATAGGAATTTCAAACACGGGGAATCCAGAGTGGATGGGCCCTTTACCAGTGTTATGAGTGGAGATACTGGGAGGGTGGAGGAAGGGCAGGATGGAAAGTGGGAACCGATTACAAGGATCTTCATTGACCTCAAAAGAAAGGTGGGTGAAAATATGACAAAAGAATTAGTACATTTCCAAGGATTGATGAGGGATGGGTGGCGGGCATTGAGGGGGGAAAAATGAGGAGCTGAGGCCAGGGGCTTGGGTGGAGAGTGGATATTTTGTGAATAAGGAGGGCAATTAATGTACAGATGGGCTTCAAACAGATGATGTATTTATGGATTGTGGTTAGTGTTGTAGGAGCCACTAATGAAAAGATCATAAAAGAAACAAAAATAATCTTGGCAGAGGGCTCATGCAAGGATGATCTCAGGCTGGATTAGACCAGTCAAAACAGCTACTGGAGTCGCCTCACCCTGTGTCTATTATTGAGTCAGCCATGATGCTTAGGACCCACAGCCCCAGCAGCTGGCCAGAGAGGGAGGTGGATCTCTGAGGCCATTCCACAGGGGGAATGGTCCTCTGTCCTGCAGGGCCCACCCTCCTTTGTAAGCATGCTGCCTGGGGCAAGGCTTTCATGGAGTCCACACCATGGGAGCTCTACTACTCATGGGGGATTGGCAGGAAGCCTCTGCTCATGCGCACACACCACCAACTAGCTGGAGGATCTCCATGAACAAAGCCTGAGGCAGACAACAAGCCCACTAACTGATGCTGTAAGAGATACAATCAGCATCCAGAAATCTGCAACTGGGAGTAAGAGGCAGCATACCTTGGTCCCAGCCCCTCCCACTCTAATCTACAAGGAGTGACATTGCAAAGCAGAGGGTTTTCATAAAGCACTTCCAGGACTGTGGAATGAGCAGCCTCGTTTGTGGACATGGATACTCTGTGATCCAGACGTACTACCTCCTCCCTTACAGTCAGCTGAGACAAAAACCCTTGCAAGCAGAAAGCCATGCATCTGAACAGTATCCACCAGCCACTCATGTGCAGCACAGCTGCCTCCAAAGAGCCTTCCTGAGTGAGAGAGAAATCATGCAGAAGCCTGGTCTGCACCCAAGAGAGTTTTATGAGCGTTAGGGAGGCGTGGTGGGCAAGTCTGGCCGACCCCAGTGGCTGAATTGAATTTACATGGCCTAGATTGGTCAATCCAGGTACAGGAACCACCCAGGTGACCTCCCCTTCATGGCCAGAAATCTGGACCTCTGAGCATGCACAGGGTGCCTCTCCTAACTGGGCTCTTATCTTGGCCCTATGGGCATGCATAACGGATGCCCCAGTCCCTAGCATAGCTACCAAACATTTGCCCCCCTGAAGAGATATGGACCCAAATCTTTGGGGTACTGGGCGACGACATCTCTAGCTGCTTCCTGCTGGCAAAAGGGGCGAGGTTGGGCTTTGGGTCCATACCCTTCCTACACTGCTGGGAGGGGTTGTCCATTGAGGGCAACTTTATCCAGGATGGATAAGGTTGAGGTGGTCCAGGAGATGGTAGTCGTGGACCTGGCACACTTGGTTCAGAAGCTTTAATCACCCGATAACTTCTGAGAAAAACAAACGGTCTAAAAGGTGAACAGTTTGACTACGACAAGGCTAAGCTTGTGAGGTGGCAGTGGCCTTGAAATTAGGTGAGTGTCACAGGAAACAAAAATAATCTTAGGATTACCAGACATGTGTGTTTGTTCATTGGAAGTACAGGAAGAGGGATAAAAGCATTCACACTTTCCCCTAGGAGGGCACAGGTTTGGGCACTACTAGGTGCAGTCGGATCACTGATTCATTTATGATGCTAAGGTCTTGGACCCGCTGATAAGACCCATCCTTCTTTTTAACCCTATAACGCTTCAATTTTAATTTTGGGAAAAAATTTTCTTTTTGTTGTGGACTTTCATAGTTATAAATATATATATATATATATGTATTAATATATACATTTTTTAATGTTATGAAAACATCATGCTTCGCGTTATAGAGTTAAATGGAAATAATGGGCTAGTGCAGGACGAGTCAAAAGTGACCAAAATAGAGTAACTGCCTAAGCCATTTTGAATTTTCTTGGGTTCAATTGGAGTAAAGGCTTGTAAATTACCCGGGGTCCAAATTCCCATGGTGCCTCCTACAATGGGTAGAATGTTCAGGCATGTTTCAGGGCTGGGAGATTAATAACCCCTAAGTCCAGGATACCTTAGGGCAGGGGTCGTTAAACTGTTTACCCAGGGGGCCAGTTCACTATCCCTCAGGCCTTTTGAAGGAAAGACTATAGTTTAAAAAAACAAATATTACGAACAAATTCATGTGCACACTGCACATCTTGATTTGAAGTTCAAAAAAAAAATAAATGGGGCACATACACCCGGCAGAAAGGATCAACGTCCTCGGCTGTCTGCATGTGGCCCACAGGTTGTAGTTTGAGGACCCCTGTTCTCGGCATTCACCAAGAGGATGTGGTTTCAACCCAAAAGCTTGGAGACTCTACAATTTGTTTAAAAGTGATGGGGCAGAAGGAGTCCCTGATTGACCCACGCAAGACTAGTTTTCCCATCCCCTATTACTAAGAGTTCATAGTTATGGTTAAAGGGAACCAGGATATCCCGATCTGATCCCGTTACTTCAAGTGTGGGCTGACGTTGCCACTAAGAAGCCTGCAAATATAAAAGACTTACTCCCTCCCGCAAAGAAAGGGCCCTTGTTTCCAAGGTTTCAGGAAACATGGAAGGACCGGAAAAACAAACGGTCCAAGTTCCCAAAACCACATAAATGGAGGCCATCCCTCCCCATCGCCCTCCCCCACCCCTCCCCTCCCTCACCCCTCCCCTACCCCAACCCTCCCCCACCCCTCCCCTCCCCTCCCCTCCCCATCACTCTCCCCTAATCGGCTTTATCCCATTTTGCAGGAGAACTCTGGGAGTGGGAGAGCTGGCTTCAAACCCTTTCTTTCAACCCCCGCCCTATAAGGTTTCTAGGGTCCAGAAATAGAAAACTTCTAACAGGCCCTTATTGAGTCACTCCCTCCCCCACCGGCCCCCCAAACTCACCCCCACCCCTAACAAGCAGCCCCCCACACACACTAGTACTGGTATGACTTCCGTACTCATCAGCCCACCTGGAATGCTTGCCAACAACTTCTCCAGGTGCTGTTCACAACGGAGGAGGGTAGCCCTTCCAGACAGAGGCCCAGTAAGCAGTCAGTGAACCTGATGGTCAGCGAGCGGGCACTCCCCACTTGAGAGAAACTCTTTTGGCCACTACACCAACGATGTGGGATCTCAATTCCTAGCAAGGCCCAGAGGACTTTACCAGGTATCAACCATTGCTCTTACATGACCCTCTGCAGAAGAGCTAGGAAACCTATGAATTTATCTAAGGTCAGTGAGAATTTTCAGGTTCCTATAAGAGAATATCCGCCTGCCTTTCTAGAGTGGCTGAGGGAAGCCTACGGGCTTTATACCCCTAACGGCCCGGAGGCACTGAAAAAAGGAGGGCAATAAGTATTGCCTTTATTACTCAGTCAGTCTGCCTCAGACATGACAAAGAAGTGGGAAGGGTTTGAAGGGAAAAATCTTAGCGATTTGGTACAAGTGGCTCATTGAGTGTATAACAACAGAGATGACCCTAGCACGACAGAGACAAAGAAGC
The DNA here is from genome assembly GCF_050624435.1 of Tenrec ecaudatus. Lineage (NCBI taxonomy): Eukaryota > Metazoa > Chordata > Mammalia > Afrosoricida > Tenrecidae > Tenrec > Tenrec ecaudatus. Next base: position 271,148 of record NW_027459339.1, on the reverse strand, counting down.
TAGCTAAAATAATCGTAATTGCCATGAGATACCCCAGAGACTCAGGAAAAGGAGAGCATGGCCCACTCACGGAGAGACTAACCTGTGGGCACCGCCAAGCCATGGGGAAGGACCAATGTGCCTACTGCAGGAAAGAAGGACACTGGAAAAATCAGTGCCTTGAAAACCCCAGGAGAGGTGCACGACCCTCCACTAGAGTGGATGGGCCTCATCTGCACGTAGAAAGACCCAAGCAAGAGACAATAATGCTTGAAGAAGCTCAATGAAGGGGTCAGGGCTCTGTTTCACTTCGCCGCCAAAAGCCCAGGCTAACTCTCCAAGTAGGAGGCCAGGCAGTAAATTTCTTGGTGGACACAGGGGCCACCTTGTCAGGTTCAGAAAGGAATATGGGCACATTTTCAAGAAGAAAGATGTGAATTACTGTGAGCCTATGATTCCTTCCACAGATAACTCACACCAGAAGGTTTGCATGGAGGGTAGGTGGGTTTCCCAAGACAACAAAATAACAAATATCTATCAGCCCTTTGGCCCAGTTAGCCACCTGGTTATGATATCACTGGCTTCTGGCTCAGCTGCTGAGCCAGTGAAGCAGTTATAGCAGGAGAAGACTAGGTGGCCGGTGGCCATCAACGGAAGGACCAAATCTCCACAGTGGGCTTCCTGTTTCAATATGGAGCCACGTATGTTACCTGCTGGACACCATCTCTATCCTGAGCTCATAATTGCCATCGCAGGTCTAGAATGCGGCGCGCAGGTACACACTATATGAAACAGTCTCTGATTAACCCCTCTCGAAAACTTGCTGACATGGGAGTCTGGATAATCCTGTACATTTACTTTGCAGATTAGAAAACTCACTCAAAAACACACGGGAGTTGACCCAGAGACACACAACTGGTTAACAACAAAGTCATATTCACAACCAGCGTCTGGACCAAGAGCACGGTGCCCCACAGAACTGTGCCCATCGAGCAGTCAATATCTCCTGGACTCTCAAAAGATCTGAGCTGATACCCACCCCCCCACCCCCACATCCTTGCAGCCCCAAAAGATTGTATTTCACAGGATGGCACCGGATCTGCAGCTCGCGGGGAGGGACATATCTGATCAGAGAACACAGGGCAGAACAAGGGGGAGGAGGGGAGAATGGAGCACACCCTGGCCCAATACACCTTGAGGATGATGTTCCCAATCAGAGAAGTCAATCCACAGAGAAGACCACATGGGCAGCCCCACGATGAGAAACGTCCCTCAAAGACCCATAGCCTTAGAGGGGACAACACTGGACACACAGTGTGGGAACTGCGCCCGAACTGATCCTGCCACTTCGATGCATGACACTAAGAGAGTGCAGCGGAAGAGTAAGAAAACGGAGCATCAAAGTCCCCGGGGAATGCCAAAGGTGGACTTTGTGGTCAGGGTTCGGTGCCCCCACAGACTGGACTGGAAAACACTCCTAAAGTTCACCACACAGTCCTTGTTCTTTTCTTTCTGGTTAGTGTTGTTTTCTTTTAGTGTCATTGGATTTGGGTTGGGTTTTGTTTTCATTTTTGTTTGTTTTTTTTTCTTTTTGCTGCTTGGTTTAGCTCAGTCTTGTTTTGTGCATGTTATTACCTTTACAGGTCTGTCTAATTAAGAGAGGCTGGATGAACAATCTGGAGGAGTAAACATGTGACCGGCCCTTTCCATTGGGCATGGGAGTGAGCACGGTGGGGGGAAAGGAAGTGGTGTAAAGAAACCCAGAGACAAGGGTACAACAAGTGATGGAAAACGGTAGTGAGGGGGATGTAGGAGGCCTGGTAGGGCGTGATCAAAGGTAATGTAACCAAGAGGAATTACTGAAACCCAAAGGAAGACTGAGCATGTCAGTGGGCACAAGAGGAAAATCAAAGAGTATAGAAGAGTGAGCTGGGAAGCAAGGGCCAGTTATAGACGTCTAAATAAAGGCATGTACATATATTTACAAAGGGGCATGGGGAAATAGATCTATGTCCATATGTTTATAGATTTAGTATTAAGGTAGCAGATGGACATAGGGCCTCCGCTCAAGGACTCCCTCATTGCAATAACACTGTTCTATTAAATTGGCATTCTAAGATGCTCACCTTCCCTACACAATCACTGACCACAAAGCGGCTGCATAAGCAAATGTGGTGAAGAAAGCCGATGGTGTCCAGCTACCTAAAGATATAGCGTGTGGGGTCTTAAAGGCCTGAGGGTAAAGAAACAGCCATCTGGCTCTGAAGCAACAGAGCCCACATGGAGAAAGCATACCAGCCTGTGTGATCACAAAGTTTTAAAGGGATAAGGCAACAGGCATCATGAGAACAAAAAAATCTTATCATGGAGAATGAGAGGGGACTGCCGGGTATAGACCCAAAACCTATTTGCAGTGCACTGGACATCCCCTTACAGAAGGATCTCAGAGTGGAGATTAAAGAATACAGGGTATGAGACAGCAAAGATGAAACACAACTTTCCTCTAGTTCTTAATGCTTTCTCTTGCCCCACTATCATGATCCCAGTTCTACCATACTAATCTGGCCAAACTAGAGAAGGTATTCTAGTACCGATAGGAATTTCAAACACGGGGGATCCAGAGTGGATGGGCCCTTTACCAGTGTTATGAGTGGAGATACTGGGAGGGTGGAGGAAGGGCAGGATGGAAAGTGGGAACCGATTACAAGGATCTTCATTGACCTCAAAAGAAAGGTGGGTGAAAATATGACAAAAGAATTAGTACATTTCCAAGGATTGATGAGGGATGGGTGGCGGGCATTGAGGGGGGAAAAATGAGGAGCTGAGGCCAGGGGCTTGGGTGGAGAGTGGATATTTTGTGAATAAGGAGGGCAATTAATGTACAGATGGGCTTCAAACAGATGATGTATTTATGGATTGTGGTTAGTGTTGTAGGAGCCACTAATGAAAAGATCATAAAAGAAACAAAAATAATCTTGGCAGAGGGCTCATGCAAGGATGATCTCAGGCTGGATTAGACCAGTCAAAACAGCTACTGGAGTCGCCTCACCCTGTGTCTATTATTGAGTCAGCCATGATGCTTAGGACCCACAGCCCCAGCAGCTGGCCAGAGAGGGAGGTGGATCTCTGAGGCCATTCCACAGGGGGAATGGTCCTCTGTCCTGCAGGGCCCACCCTCCTTTGTAAGCATGCTGCCTGGGGCAAGGCTTTCATGGAGTCCACACCATGGGAGCTCTACTACTCATGGGGGATTGGCAGGAAGCCTCTGCTCATGCGCACACACCACCAACTAGCTGGAGGATCTCCGTGAACAAAGCCTGAGGCAGACAACAAGCCCACTAACTGATGCTGTAAGAGATACAATCAGCATCCAGAAATCTGCAACTGGGAGTAAGAGGCAGCATACCTTGGTCCCAGCCCCTCCCACTCTAATCTACAAGGAGTGACATTGCAAAGCAGAGGGTTTTCATAAAGCACTTCCAGGACTGTGGAATGAGCAGCCTCGTTTGTGGACATGGATACTCTGTGATCCAGACGTACTACCTCCTCCCTTACAGTCAGCTGAGACAAAAACCCTTGCAAGCAGAAAGCCATGCATCTGAACAGTATCCACCAGCCACTCATGTGCAGCACAGCTGCCTCCAAAGAGCCTTCCTGAGTGAGAGAGAAATCATGCAGAAGCCTGGTCTGCACCCAAGAGAGTTTTATGAGCGTTAGGGAGGCGTGGTGGGCAAGTCTGGCCGACCCCAGTGGCTGAATTGAATTTACATGGCCTAGATTGGTCAATCCAGGTACAGGAACCACCCAGGTGACCTCCCCTTCATGGCCAGAAATCTGGACCTCTGAGCATGCACAGGGTGCCTCTCCTAACTGGGCTCTTATCTTGGCCCTATGGGCATGCATAACGGATGCCCCAGTCCCTAGTATAGCTACCTAACATTTGCCCCCCTGAAGAGATATGGACCCAAATCTTTGGGGGTACTGGGCGACGACATCTCTAGCTGCTTCCTGCTGGCAAAAGGGACGAGGTGGGGCTTTGGGTCCATACCCTTCCTACACTGCTGGGAGGGGTTGTCCATTGAGGGCAACTTTATCCAGGATGGATAAGGTTGAGGTGGTCCAGGAGATGGTAGTCGTGGACCTGGCACACTTGGTTCAGAAGCTTTAATCACCCGATAACTTCTGAGAAAAACAAACGGTCTAAAAGGTGAACAGTTTGACTACGACAAGGCTAAGCTTGTGAGGTGGCAGTGGCCTTGAAATTAGGTGAGTGTCACAGGAAACAAAAATAATCTTAGGATTACCAGACATGTGTGTTTGTTCATTGGAAGTACAGGAAGAGGGATAAAAGCATTCACACTTTCCCCTAGGAGGGCACAGGTTTGGGCACTACTAGGTGCAGTCGGATCACTGATTCATTTATGATGCTAAGGTCTTGGACCCGCTGATAAGACCCATCCTTCTTTTTAACCCTATAACGCTTCAATTTTAATTTTGGGAAAAAATTTTCTTTTTGTTGTGGACTTTCATAGTTATAAATATATATATGTATTAATATATACATTTTTAATGTTATGAAAACATCATGCTTCGCGTTATAGAGTTAAATGGAAATAATGGGCTAGTGCAGGACGAGTCAAAAGTGACCAAAATAGAGTAACTGCCTAAGTCATTTTGAATTTTCTTGGGTTCAATTGGAGTAAAGGCTTGTAAATTACCCGGGGTCCAAATTCCCATGGTGCCTCCTACAATGGGTAGAATGTTCAGGGATGTTTCAGGGCTGGGAGATTAATAACCCCTAAGTCCAGGATACCTTAAGGCAGGGGTCCTTAAACTGTTTACCCAGGGGGCCAGTTCACTATCCCTCAGGCCTTTTGAAGGAAAGACTATAGTTTAAAAAAACAAATATTACGAACAAATTCATGTGCACACTGCACATCTTGATTTGAAGTTCAAAAAAAAAAATAAATGGGGCACATACACCCGGCAGAAAGGATCAACGTCCTCGGCTGTCTGCATGTGGCCCACAGGTTGTAGTTTGAGGACCCCTGCCCTCGGCATTCACCAAGAGGATGTGGTTTCAACCCAAAAGCTTGGAGACTCTACAATTTGTTTAAAAGTGATGGGGCAGAAGGAGTCCCTGAGTGACCCACGCAAGACTAGTTTTCCCATCCCCTGTTACTAAGAGTTCATAGTTATGGTTAAAGGGAAACAGGATATCCCGATCTGATCCCGTTACTTCAAGTGTGGGCTGACATTGCCACTAAGAAGCCTGCGAATATAAAAGACTTACCTCCTCCCGCAAAGAAAGGGCCCTTGTTTCCAAGGTGTCAGGAAACATGGAAGGACCGGAAAAACAAACGGTCCAAGTTCCCAAAACCACATAGGTGGAGGCCATCCCTCCCCATCACCCTCCCCCACCCCTCCCCTCCTCCATCTCTCCCCCACCCCTCCCCTCCCCTCCCCTCCCCTCCCCATCACTCTCCCCTAATCGGCTTTATCCCATTTTGCAGGAGAACTCTGGGAGTGGGAGAGCTGGCTTCAAACCCTTTCTTTCAACCCCCGCCCTATAAGGTTTCTAGGGTCCAGAAATAGAAAACTTCTAACAGGCCCTTATTGAGTCACTCCCTCCCCCACCGGCCCCCCAAACTCACCCCCACCCCTAACAAGCAGCCCCCCACACACACTAGTACTGGTATGACTTCCATACTCATCAGCCCACCTGGAATGCTTGCCAACAACTTCTCCAGGTGCTGTTCACAACGGAGGAGGGTAGCCCTTCCAGACAGAGGCCCAGTAAGCAGTCAGTGAACCTGATGGTCAGCGAGCGGGCACTCCCCACTTGAGAGAAACTCTTTTGGCCACTACACCAACAATGTGGGATCTCAATTCCTAGCAAGGCCCAGAGGACTTTACCAGGTATCAACCATTGCTCTTACATGACCCTCTGCAGAAGAGCTAGGAAACCTATGAATTTATCTAAGGTCAGTGAGAATTTTCAGGTTCCTCTAAGAGAATATCCGCCTGCCTTTCTAGAGTGGCTGAGGGAAGCCTACGGGCTTTATACCCCTAACGGCCCGGAGGCACTGAAAACAGGAGGGCAATAAGTATTGCCTTTATTACTCAGTCAGTCTGCCTCAGACATGACAAAGAAGTGGGAAGGCTTTGAAGGGAAACATCTTAGCGATTTGGTACAAGTGGCTCATTGAGTGTATAACAACAGAGATGACCCTAGCACGACAGAGACAAAGAAGCTAGCTAAAATAATCGTAATTGCCATGAGATACCCCAGAGACTCAGGAAAAGGAGAGCATGGCCCACTCACGGAGAGACTAACCTGTGGGCACCGCCAAGCCATGGGGAAGGACCAATGTGCCTACTGCAGGAAAGAAGGACACTGGAAAAATCAGTGCCTTGAAAACCCCAGGAGAGGTGCACGACCCTCCACTAGAGTGGATGGGCCTCATCTGCACGTAGAAAGACTCAAGCAAGAGACAATAATGCTTGAAGAAGCTCAATGAAGGGGTCAGGGCTCTGTTTCACTTCGCCGCCAAAAGCCCAGGCTAACTCTCCAAGTAGGAGGCCAGGCAGTAAATTTCTTGGTGGACACAGGGGCCACCTTGTCAGGTTCAGAAAGGAATATGGGCACATTTTCAAGAAGAAAGATGTGAATTACTGTGAGCCTATGATTCCGTCCACAGATAACTCACACCAGAAGGTTTGCATGGAGGGTAGGTGGGTTTCCCAAGACAACAAAATAACAAATATCTATCAGCCCTTTGGCCCAGTTAGCCACCTGGTTATGATATCACTGGCTTCTGGCTCAGCTGCTGAGCCAGTGAAGCAGTTATAGCAGGAGAAGACTAGGTGGCCGGTGGCCATCAACGGAAGGACCAAATCTCCACAGTGGGCTTCCTGTTTCAATATGGAGCCACGTATGTTACCTGCTGGACACCATCTCTATCCTGAGCTCATAATTGCCATCGCAGGTCTAGAATGCGGCGCGCAGGTACACACTATATGAAACAGTCTCTGATTAACCCCTCTCGATAACTTGCTGACATGGGAGTCTGGATAATCCTGTACATTTACTTTGCAGATTAAAAAACTCACTCAAAAACACACGGGAGTTGACCCAGAGACACACAACTGGTTAACAACAAAGTCATATTCACAACCAGCGTCTGGACCAAGAGCACGGTGCCCCACAGAACTGTGACCATCGAGCAGTCATTATCTCCTGGACTCTCAAAAGATCTGAGCTGATACCCACCCCCCCACATCCTTGCAGCCCCAAAAGATTGTATTTCACAGGATGGCACCAGATCTGCAGCTCGCGGAGAGGGACATATCTGATCAGAGAACACAGGGCCGAACAAGGGGGAGGAGGGGAGAATGGAGCACACCCTGGCCCAATACACCTTGAGGATGATGTTCCCAATCAGAGAAGCCAATCCACAGAGAAGACCACATGGGCAGCCCCACGATGAGAAACGTCCCTCAAAGACCCATAGCCTTAGAGGGGACAACACTGGGCACACAGTGTGGGAACTGCGCCCGAACTGATCCTGCCACTTCGATGCATGACACCAAGAGAGTGCAGCGGAAGAGTAAGAAACCGGAGCATCAAAGTCCCCGGGGAATGCCAAAGGTGGACTTTGTGGTCAGGGTTCGGTGCCCCCACAGACTGGACTGGAAAACACTCCTAAAGTTCACCACACAGTCCTTGTACTTTTCTTTCTGGTTAGTGTTGTTTTCTTTTAGTGTCATTGGATTTGGGTTGGGTTTTGTTTTCATTTTTGTTTGTTTTTTTTTCTTTTTGCTGCTTGGTTTAGCTCAGTCTTGTTTTGTGCATGTTATTACCTTTACAGGTCTGTCTAATTAAGAGAGGCTGGATGAACAATCTGGAGGAGTAAACATGTGACCGGCCCTTTCCATTGGGCATGGGAGTGAGCACGGTGGGGGGAAAGGAAGTGGTGTAAAGAAACCCAGAGACAAGGGTACAACAAGTGATGGAAAACGGTAGTGAGGGGGATGTAGGAGGCCTGGTAGGGCGTGATCAAAGGTAATGTAACCAAGAGGAATTACTGAAACCCAAAGGAAGACTGAGCATGTCAGTGGGCACAAGAGGAAAATCAAAGAGTATAGAAGAGTGAGCTGGGAAGCAAGGGCCAGTTATAGACGTCTAAATAAAGGCATGTACATATGTACATATATTTACAAAGGGGCATGGGGAAATAGATCTATGTCCATATGTTTATAGATTTAGTATTAAGGTAGCAGATGGACATAGGGCCTCCGCTCAAGGACTCCCTCATTGCAATAACACTGTTCTATTAAATTGGCATTCTAAGATGCTCACCTTCCCTACACAATCACTGACCACAAAGCGGCTGCATAAGCAAATGTGGTGAAGAAAGCCGATGGTGTCCAGCTACCTAAAGATATAGCGTGTGGGGTCTTAAAGGCCTGAGGGTAAAGAAACAGCCATCTGGCTCTGAAGCAACAGAGCCCACATGGAGAAAGCATACCAGCCTGTGTGATCACAAAGTTTTAAAGGGATAAGGCAACAGGCATCATGAGAACAAAAAAATCTTATCATGGAGAATGAGAGGGGACTGCCGGGTATAGACCCAAAACCTATTTGCAGTGCACTGGACATCCCCTTACAGAAGGATCTCAGAGTGGAGATTAAAGAATACAGGGTATGAGACAGCAAAGATGAAACACAACTTTCCTCTAGTTCTTAATGCTTTCTCTTGCCCCACTATCATGATCCCAGTTCTACCATACTAATCTGGCCAAACTAGAGAAGGTATTCTAGTACCGATAGGAATTTCAAACACGGGGGATCCAGAGTGGATGGGCCCTTTACCAGTGTTATGAGTGGAGATACTGGGAGGGTGGAGGAAGGGCAGGATGGAAAGTGGGAACCGATTACAAGGATCTTCATTGACCTCAAAAGAAAGGTGGGTGAAAATATGACAAAAGAATTAGTACATTTCCAAGGATTGATGAGGGATGGGTGGCGGGCATTGAGGGGGGAAAAATGAGGAGCTGAGGCCAGGGGCTTGGGTGGAGAGTGGATATTTTGTGAATAAGGAGGGCAATTAATGTACAGATGGGCTTCAAACAGATGATGTATTTATGGATTGTGGTTAGTGTTGTAGGAGCCACTAATGAAAAGATCATAAAAGAAACAAAAATAATCTTGGCAGAGGGCTCATGCAAGGATGATCTCAGGCTGGATTAGACCAGTCAAAACAGCTACTGGAGTCGCCTCACCCTGTGTCTATTACTGAGTCAGCCATGATGCTTAGGACCCACAGCCCCAGCAGCTGGCCAGAGAGGGAGGTGGATCTCTGAGGCCATTCCACAGGGGGAATGGTCCTCTGTCCTGCAGGGCCCACCCTCCTTTGTAAGCATGCTGCCTGGGGCAAGGCTTTCATGGAGTCCACACCATGGGAGCTCTACTACTCATGGGGGATTGGCAGGAAGCCTCTGCTCATGCGCACACACCACCAACTAGCTGGAGGATCTCCGTGAACAAAGCCTGAGGCAGACAACAAGCCCACTAACTGATGCTGTAAGAGATACAATCAGCATCCAGAAACCTGCAACTGGGAGTAAGAGGCAGCATACCTTGGTCCCAGCCCCTCCCACTCTAATCTACAAGGAGTGACATTGCAAAGCAGAGGGTTTTCATAAAGCACTTCCAGGACTGTGGAATGAGCAGCCTCGTTTGTGGACATGGATACTCTGTGATCCAGACGTACTACCTCCTCCCTTACAGTCAGCTGAGACAAAAACCCTTGCAAGCAGAAAGCCATGCATCTGAACAGTATCCACCAGCCACTCATGTGCAGCACAGCTGCCTCCAAAGAGCCTTCCTGAGTGAGAGAGAAATCATGCAGAAGCCTGGTCTGCACTCAAGAGAGTTTTATGAGCGTTAGGGAGGCGTGGTGGGCAAGTCTGGCCGACCCCAGTGGCTGAATTGAATTTACATGGCCTAGATTGGTCAATCCAGGTACAGGAACCACCCAGGTGACCTCCCCTTCATGGCCAGAAATCTGGACCTCTGAGCATGCACAGGGTGCCTCTCCTAACTGGGCTCTTATCTTGGCCCTATGGGCATGCATAACGGATGCCCCAGTCCCTAATATAGCTACCTAACATTTGCCCCCCTGAAGAGATATGGACCCAAATCTTTGGGGGTACTGGGCGACGACATCTCTAGCTGCTTCCTGCTGGCAAAAGGGGCGAGGTTGGGCTTTGGGTCCATACCCTTCCTACACTGCTGGGAGGGGTTGTCCATTGAGGGCAACTTTATCCAGGATGGATAAGGTTGAGGTGGTCCAGGAGATGGTAGTCGTGGACCTGGCACACTTGGTTCAGAAGCTTTAATCACCCGATAACTTCTGAGAAAAACAAACGGTCTAAAAGGTGAACAGTTTGACTACGACAAGGCTAAGCTTGTGAGGTGGCATTGGCCTTGAAATTAGGTGAGTGTCACAGGAAACAAAAATAATCTTAGGATTACCAGACATGTGTGTTTGTTCATTGGAAGTACAGGAAGAGGGATAAAAGCATTCACACTTTCCCCTAGGAGGGCACAGGTTTGGGCACTACTAGGTGCAGTCGGATCACTGATTCATTTATGATGCTAAGGTCTTGGACCCGCTGATAAGACCCATCCTTCTTTTTAACCCTATAACGCTTCAATTTTAATTTTGGGAAAAAATTTTCTGTTTGTTGTGGACTTTCATAGTTATAAATATATATATATATGTATTAATATATACATTTTTTAATGTTATGAAAACATCATGCTTCGCGTTATAGAGTTAAATGGAAATAATGGGCTAGTGCAGGACGAGTCAAAAGTGACCAAAATAGAGTAACTGCCTAAGTCATTTTGAATTTTCTTGGGTTCAATTGGAGTAAAGGCTTGTAAATTACCCGGGATCCAAATTCCCATGGTGCCTCCTACAATGGGTAGAATGTTCAGGGATGTTTCAGGGCTGGGAGATTAATAACCCCTAAGTCCAGGATACCTTAGGGCAGGGGTCCTTAAACTGTTTACCCAGGGGGCCAGTTCACTATCCCTCAGGCCTTTTGAAGGAAAGACTATAGTTTAAAAAAACAAATATTACGAACAAATTCATGTGCACACTGCACATCTTGATTTGAAGTTCAAAAAAAAAAAATAAATGGGGCACATACACCCGGCAGAAAGGATCAACGTCCTCGGCTGTCTGCATGTGGCCCACAGGTTGTAGTTTGAGGACCCCTGCCCTCGGCATTCACCAAGAGGATGTGGTTTCAACCCAAAAGCTTGGAGACTCTACAATTTGTTTAAAAGTGATGGGGCAGAAGGAGTCCCTGATTGACCCACGCAAGACTAGTTTTCCCATCCCCTGTTACTAAGAGTTCATAGTTATGGTTAAAGGGAAACAGGATATCCCGATCTGATCCCGTTACTTCAAGTGTGGGCTGACATTGCCACTAAGAAGCCTGCAAATATAAAAGACTTACTCCCTCCCGCAAAGAAAGGGCCCTTGTTTCCAAGGTGTCAGGAAACATGGAAGGACCGGAAAAACAAACGGTCCAAGTTCCCAAAACCACATAGGTGGAGGCCATCCCTCCCCATCACCCTCCCCCACCCCTCCCCTCCTCCATCCCTCCCCCACCCCTCCCCTCCCCTCCCCTCCCCTCCCCATCACTCTCCCCTAATCGGCTTTATCCCATTTTGCAGGAGAACTCTGGGAGTGGGAGAGCTGGCTTCAAACCCTTTCTTTCAACCCCCGCCCTATAAGGTTTCTAGGGTCCAGAAATAGAAAACTTCTAACAGGCCCTTATTGAGTCACTCCCTCCCCCACCGGCCCCCCAAACTCACCCCCACCCCTAACAAGCAGCCCCCCACACACACTAGTACTGGTATGACTTCCATACTCATCAGCCCACCTGGAATGCTTGCCAACAACTTCTCCAGGTGCTGTTCACAACGGAGGAGGGTAGCCCTTCCAGACAGAGGCCCAGTACGCAGTCAGTGAACCTGATGGTCAGCGAGCGGGCACTCCCCACTTGAGAGAAACTCTTTTGGCCACTACACCAACAATGTGGGATCTCAATTCCTAGCAAGGCCCAGAGGACTTTACCAGGTATCAACCATTGCTCTTACATGACCCTCTGCAGAAGAGCTAGGAAACCTATGAATTTATCTAAGGTCAGTGAGAATTTTCAGGTTCCTATAAGAGAATATCCGCCTGCCTTTCTAGAGTGGCTGAGGGAAGCCTACGGGCTTTATACCCCTAACGGCCCGGAGGCACTGAAAACAGGAGGGCAATAATTATTGCCTTTATTACTCAGTCAGTCTGCCTCAGACATGACAAAGAAGTGGGAAGGGTTTGAAGGGAAAAATCTTAGCGATTTGGTACAAGTGGCTCATTGAGTGTATAACAACAGAGATGACCCTAGCACGACAGAGACAAAGAAGCTAGCTAAAATAATCGTAATTGACATGAGATACCCCAGAGACTGAGGAAAAGGAGAGCATGGCCCACTCACGGAGAGACTAACCTGTGGGCACCGCCAAGCCATGGGGAAGGACCAATGTGCCTACTGCAGGAAAGAAGGACACTGGAAAAATCAGTGCCTTGAAAACCCCAGGAGAGGTGCACGACCCTCCACTAGAGTGGATGGGCCTCATCTGCACGTAGAAAGACCCAAGCAAGAGACAATAATGCTTGAAGAAGCTCAATGAAGGGGTCAGGGCTCTGTTTCACTTCGCCGCGAAAAACCCAGGCTAACTCTCCAAGTAGGAGGCCAGGCAGTAAATTTCTTGGTGGACACAGGGGCCACCTTGTCAGGTTCAGAAAGGAATATGGGCACATTTTCAAGAAGAAAGATGTGAATTACTGTGAGCCTATGATTCCGTCCACAGATAACTCACACCAGAAGGTTTGCATGGAGGGTAGGTGGGTTTCCCAAGACAACAAAATAACAAATATCTATCAGCCCTTTGGCCCAGTTAGCCACCTGGTTATGATATCACTGGCTTCTGGCTCAGCTCCTGAGCCAGTGAAGCAGTTATAGCAGGAGAAGACTAGGTGGCCGGTGGCCATCAACGGAAGGACCAAATCTCCACAGTGGGCTTCCTGTTTCAATATGGAGCCACGTATGTTACCTGCTGGACACCATCTCTATCCTGAGCTCATAATTGCCATCGCAGGTCTAGAATGCGGCGCGCAGGTACACACTATATGAAACAGTCTCTGATTAACCCCTCTCGATAACTTGCTGACATGGGAGTCTGGATAATCCTGTACATTTACTTTGCAGATTAAAAAACTCACTCAAAAACACACGGGAGTTGACCCAGAGACACACAACTGGTTAACAACAAAGTCATATTCACAACCAGCGTCTGGACCAAGAGCACGGTGCCCCACAGAACTGTGCCCATCGAGCAGTCAATATCTCCTGGACTCTCAAAAGATCTGAGCTGATACCCACCCCCCCACATCCTTGCAGCCCCAAAAGATTGTATTTCACAGGATGGCACCGGATCTGCAGCTCGCGGAGAGGGACATATCTGATCAGAGAACACAGGGCAGAACAAGGGGGAGGAGGGGAGAATGGAGCACACCCTGGCCCAATACACCTTGAGGATGATGTTCCCAATCAGAGAAGCCAATCCACAGAGAAGACCACATGGGCAGCCCCACGATGAGAAACGTCCCTCAAAGACCCATAGCCTTAGAGGGGACAACACTGGACACACAGTGTGGGAACTGCGCCCGAACTGATCCTGCCACTTCGATGCATGACACTAAGAGAGTGCAGCGGAAGAGTAAGAAAACGGAACATCAAAGTCCCCGGGGAATGCCAAAGGTGGACTTTGTGGTCAGGGTTCGGTGCCCCCACAGACTGGACTGGAAAACACTCCTAAAGTTCACCACACAGTCCTTGTTCTTTTCTTTCTGGTTAGTGTTGTTTTCTTTTAGTGTCATTGGATTTGGGTTGGGTTTTGTTTTCATTTTTGTTTGTTTTTTTTTCTTTTTGCTGCTTGGTTTAGCTCAGTCTTGTTTTGTGCATGTTATTACCTTTACAGGTCTGTCTAATTAAGAGAGGCTGGATGAACAATCTGGAGGAGTAAACATGTGACCGGCCCTTTCCATTGGGCATGGGAGTGAGCACGGTGGGGCGAAAGGAAGTGGTGTAAAGAAACCCAGAGACAAGGGTACAACAAGTGATGGAAAACGGTAGTGAGGGGGATGTAGGAGGCCTGGTAGGGCGTGATCAAAGGTAATGTAACCAAGAGGAATTACTGAAACCCAAAGGAAGACTGAGCATGTCAGTGGGCACAAGAGGAAAATCAAAGAGTATAGAAGAGTGAGCTGGGAAGCAAGGGCCAGTTATAGACGTCTAAATAAAGGCATGTACATATGTACATATATTTACAAAGGGGCATGGGGAAATAGATCTATGTCCATATGTTTATAGATTTAGTATTAAGGTAGCAGATGGACATAGGGCCTCCGCTCAAGGACTCCCTCATTGCAATAACACTGTTCTATTAAATTGGCATTCTAAGATGCTCACCTTCCCTACACAATCACTGACCACAAAGCGGCTGCATAAGCAAATGTGGTGAAGAAAGCCGATGGTGTCCAGCTACCTAAAGATATAGCGTGTGGGGTCTTAAAGGCCTGAGGGTAAAGAAACAGCCATCTGGCTCTGAAGCAACAGAGCCCACATGGAGAAAGCATACCAGCCTGTGTGATCTCAAAGTTTTAAAGGGATAAGGCAACAGGCATCATGAGAACAAAAAAATCTTATCATGGAGAATGAGAGGGGACTGCCGGGTATAGACCCAAAACCTATTTGCAGTGCACTGGACATCCCCTTACAGAAGGATCTCAGAGTGGAGATTAAAGAATACAGGGTATGAGACAGCAAAGATGAAACACAACTTTCCTCTAGTTCTTAATGCTTTCTCTTGCCCCACTATCATGATCCCAGTTCTACCATACTAATCTGGCCAAACTAGAGAAGGTATTCTAGTACCGATAGGAATTTCAAACACGGGGGATCCAGAGTGGATGGGCCCTTTACCAGTGTTATGAGTGGAGATACTGGGAGGGTGGAGGAAGGGCAGGATGGAAAGTGGGAACCGATTACAAGGATCTTCATTGACCTCAAAAGAAAGGTGGGTGAAAATATGACAAAAGAATTAGTACATTTCCAAGGATTGATGAGGGATGGGTGGCGGGCATTGAGGGGGGAAAAATGAGGAGCTGAGGCCAGGGGCTTGGGTGGAGAGTGGATATTTTGTGAATAAGGAGGGCAATTAATGTACAGATGGGCTTCAAACAGATGATGTATTTATGGATTGTGGTTAGTGTTGTAGGAGCCACTAATGAAAAGATCATAAAAGAAACAAAAATAATCTTGGCAGAGGGCTCATGCAAGGATGATCTCAGGCTGGATTAGACCAGTCAAAACAGCTACTGGAGTCGCCTCACCCTGTGTCTATTATTGAGTCAGCCATGATGCTTAGGACCCACAGCCCCAGCAGCTGGCCAGAGAGGGAGGTGGATCTCTGAGGCCATTCCACAGGGGGAATGGTCCTCTGTCCTGCAGGGCCCACCCTCCTTTGTAAGCATGCTGCCTGGGGCAAGGCTTTCATGGAGTCCACACCATGGGAGCTCTACTACTCATGGGGGATTGGCAGGAAGCCTCTGCTCATGCGCACACACCACCAACTAGCTGGAGGATCTCCGTGAACAAAGAAAGCCTGAGGCAGACAACAAGCCCACTAACTGATGCTGTAAGAGCTACAATCAGCATCCAGAAACCTGCAACTGGGAGTAAGAGGCAGCATACCTTGGTCCCAGCCCCTCCCACTCTAATCTACAAGGAGTGACATTGCAAAGCAGAGGGTTTTCATAAAGCACTTCCAGGACTGTGGAATGAGCAGCCTCGTTTGTGGACATGGATACTCTGTGATCCAGACGTACTACCTCCTCCCTTACAGTCAGCTGAGACAAAAACCCTTGCAAGCAGAAAGCCATGCATCTGAACAGTATCCACCAGCCACTCATGTGCAGCACAGCTGCCTCCAAAGAGCCTTCCTGAGTGAGAGAGAAATCATGCAGAAGCCTGGTCTGCACCCAAGAGAGTTTTATGAGCGTTAGGGAGGCGTGGTGGGCAAGTCTGGCCGACCCCAGTGGCTGAATTGAATTTACATGGCCTAGATTGGTCAATCCAGGTACAGGAACCACCCAGGTGACCTCCCCTTCATGGCCAGAAATCTGGACCTCTGAGCATGCACAGGGTGCCTCTCCTAACTGGGCTCTTATCTTGGCCCTATGGGCATGCATAACGGATGCCCCAGTCCCTAGTATAGCTACCTAACATTTGCCCCCCTGAAGAGATATGGACCCAAATCTTTGGGGGTACTGGGCGACGACATCTCTAGCTGCTTCCTGCTGGCAAAAGGGGCGAGGTGGGGCTTTGGGTCCATACCCTTCCTACACTGCTGGGAGGGGTTGTCCATTGAGGGCAACTTTATCCAGGATGGATAAGGTTGAGGTGGTCCAGGAGATGGTAGTCGTGGACCTGGCACACTTGGTTCAGAAGCTTTAATCACCCGATAACTTCTGAGAAAAACAAACGGTCTAAAAGGTGAACAGTTTGACTACGACAAGGCTAAGCTTGTGAGGTGGCAGTGGCCTTGAAATTAGGTGAGTGTCACAGGAAACAAAAATAATCTTAGGATTACCAGACATGTGTGTTTGTTCATTGGAAGTACAGGAAGAGGGATAAAAGCATTCACACTTTCCCCTAGGAGGGCACAGGTTTGGGCACTACTAGGTGCAGTCAGATCACTGATTCATTTATGATGCTAAGGTCTTGGACCCGCTAATAAGACCCATCCTTCTTTTTAACCCTATAACGCTTCAATTTTAATTTTGGGAAAAAATTTTCTTTTTGTTGTGGACTTTCATAGTTATAAATATATATATATATGTATTAATATATACATTTTTTAATGTTATGAAAACATCATGCTTCGCGTTATAGAGTTAAATGGAAATAATGGGCTAGTGCAGGACGAGTCAAATGTGACCAAAATAGAGTAACTGCCTAAGCCATTTTGAATTTTCTTGGGTTCAATTGGAGTAAAGGCTTGTAAATTACCCGGGGTCCAAATTCCCATGGTGCCTCCTACAACGGGTAGAATGTTCAGGGATGTTTCAGGGCTGGGAGATTAATAACCCCTAAGTCCAGGATACCTTAGGGCAGGGGTCCTTAAACTGTTTACCCAGGGGGCCAGTTCACTATCCCTCAGGCCTTTTGAAGGAAAGACTATAGTTTAAAAAAACAAATATTACGAACAAATTCATGTGCACACTGCACATCTTGATTTGAAGTTCAAAAAAAAATAAATGGGGCACATACACCCGGCAGAAAGGATCAACGTCCTCGGCTGTCTGCATGTGGCCCACAGGTTGTAGTTTGAGGACCCCTGCTCTCGGCATTCACCAAGAGGATGTGGTTTCAACCCAAAAGCTTGGAGACTCTACAATTTGTTTAAAAGTGATGGGGCAGAAGGAGTCCCTGATTGACCCACGCAAGACTAGTTTTCCCACCCCCTATTACTAAGAGTTCATAGTTATGGTTAAAGGGAACCAGGATATCCCGATCTGATCCCGTTACTTCAAGTGTGGGCTGACATTGCCACTAAGAAGCCTGCAAATATAAAAGACTTACTCCCTCCCGCAAAGAAAGGGCCCTTGTTTCCAAGGTTTCAGGAAACATGGAAGGACCGGAAAAACAAACGGTCCAAGTTCCCAAAACCACATAGGTGGAGGCCATCCCTCCCCATCACCCTCCCCCACCCCTCCCCTCCCTCACCCCTCCCCTCCCCCATCACTCCCCCACCCCTCCCCTCCCCTCCCCTCCCCATCACTCTCCCCTAATCGTCTTTATTCCATTTTGCAGGAGAACTCTGGGAGTGGGAGAGCTGGCTTCAAACCCTTTCTTTCAACCCCCGCCCTATAAGGTTTCTAGGGTCCAGAAATAGAAAACTTCTAACAGGCCCTTATTGAGTCACTCCCTCCCCCACCGGCCCCCCAAACTCACCCCCACCCCTAACAAGCAGCCCCCCACACACACTAGTACTGGTATGACTTCCATACTCATCAGCCCACCTGGAATGCTTGCCAACAACTTCTCCAGGTGCTGTTCACAACGGAGGAGGGCAGCCCTTCCAGACAGAGGCCCAGTAAGCAATCAGTGAACCTGATGGTCAGCGAGTGGGCACTCCCCACTTGAGAGAAACTCTTTTGGCCACTACACCAACAATGTGGGATCTCAATTCCTAGCAAGGCCCAGAGGACTTTACCAGGTATCAACCATTGCTCTTACATGACCCTCTGCAGAAGAGCTAGGAAACCTATGAATTTATCTAAGGTCAGTGAGAATTTTCAGGTTCCTATAAGAGAATATCCGCCTGCCTTTCTAGAGTGGCTGAGGGAAGCCTACGGGCTTTATACCCCTAACGGCCCGGAGGCACTGAAAACAGGAGGGCAATAAGTATTGCCTTTATTACTCAGTCAGTCTGCCTCAGACATGACAAAGAAGTGGGAAGGGTTTGAAGGGAAAAATCTTAGCGATTTGGTACAAGTGGCTCATTGAGTGTATAACAACAGAGATGACCCTAGCACGACAGAGACAAAGAAGCTAGCTAAAATAATCGTAATTGCCATGAGATACCCCAGAGACTCAGGAAAAGGAGAGCATGGCCCACTCACGGAGAGACTAACCTGTGGGCACCGCCAAGCCATGGGGAAGGACCAATGTGCCTACTGCAGGAAAGAAGGACACTGGAAAAATCAGTGCCTTGAAAACCCCAGGAGAGGTGCACGACCCTCCACTAGAGTGGATGGGCCTCATCTGCACGTAGAAAGACCCAAGCAAGAGACAATAATGCTTGAAGAAGCTCAATGAAGGGGTCAGGGCTCTGTTTCACTTCGCCGCCAAAAGCCCAGGCTAACTCTCCAAGTAGGAGGCCAGGCAGTAAATTTCTTGGTGGACACAGGGGCCACCTTGTCAGGTTCAGAAAGGAATATGGGCACATTTTCAAGAAGAAAGATGTGAATTACTGTGAGCCTATGATTCCGTCCACAGATAACTCACACCAGAAGGTTTGCATGGAGGGTAGGTGGGTTTCCCAAGACAACAAAATAACAAATATCTATCAGCCCTTTGGCCCAGTTAGCCACCTGGTTATGATATCACTGGCTTCTGGCTCAGCTGCTGAGCCAGTGAAGCAGTTATAGCAGGAGAAGACTAGGTGGCCGGTGGCCATCAACGGAAGGACCAAATCTCCACAGTGGGCTTCCTGTTTCAATGTGGAGCCACGTATGTTACCTGCTGGACACCATCTCTATCCTGAGCTCATAATTGCCATCGCAGGTCTAGAATGCGGCGCGCAGGTACACACTATATGAAACAGTCTCTGATTAACCCCTCTCGATAACTTGCTGACATGGGAGTCTGGATAATCCTGTACATTTACTTTGCAGATTAGAAAACTCACTCAAAAACACACGGGAGTTGACCCAGAGACACACAACTGGTTAACAACAAAGTCATATTCACAACCAGCGTCTGGACCAAGAGCACGGTGCCCCACAGAACTGTGCCCATCGAGCAGTCAATATCTCCTGGACTCTCAATAGATCTGAGCTGATACCCACCCACCACACATCCTTGCAGCCCCAAAAGATTGTATTTCACAGGATGGCACCGGATCTGCAGCTCGCGGAGAGGGACATATCTGATCAGAGAACACAGGGCAGAACAAGGGGGAGGAGGGGAGAATGGAGCACACCCTGGCCCAATACACCTTGAGGATGATGTTCCCAATCAGAGAAGCCAATCCACAGAGAAGACCACATGGGCAGCCCCACGATGAGAAACGTCCCTCAAAGACCCATAGCCTTAGAGGGGACAACACTGGACACACAGTGTGGGAACTGCGCCCGAACTGATCCTGCCACTTCGATGCATGACACTAAGAGAGTGCAGCGGAAGAGTAAGAAAACGGAACATCAAAGTCCCCGGGGAATGCCAAAGGTGGACTTTGTGGTCAGGGTTCGGTGCCCCCACAGACTGGACTGGAAAACACTCCTAAAGTTCACCACTCAGTCCTTGTACTTTTCTTTCTGGTTAGTGTTGTTTTCTTTTAGTGTCATTGGATTTGGGTTGGGTTTTGTTTTCATTTTTGTTTGTTTTTTTTTCTTTTTGTTGCTTGGTTTAGCTCAGTCTTGTTTTGTGCATGTTATTACCTTTACAGGTCTGTCTAATTAAGAGAGGCTGGATGAACAATCTGGAGGAGTAAACATGTGACCGGCCCTTTCCATTGGGCATGGGAGTGAGCACGGTGGGGGGAAAGGAAGTGGTGTAAAGAAACCCTGAGACAAGTGTACAACAAGTGATGGAAAACGGTAGTGAGGGGGATGTAGGAGGCCTGGTAGGGCGTGATCAAAGGTAATGTAACCAAGAGGAATTACTGAAACCCAAAGGAAGACTGAGCATGTCAGTGGGCACAAGAGGAAAATCAAAGAGTATAGAAGAGTGAGCTGGGAAGCAAGGGCCAGTTATAGACGTCTAAATAAAGGCATGTACATATATTTACAAAGGGGCATGGGGAAATAGATCTATGTCCATATGTTTATAGATTTAGTATTAAGGTAGCAGATGGACATAGGGCCTCCGCTCAAGGACTCCCTCATTGCAATAACACTGTTCTATTAAATTGGCATTCTAAGATGCTCACCTTCCCTACACAATCACTGACCACAAAGCGGCTGCATAAGCAAATGTGGTGAAGAAAGCCGATGGTGTCCAGCTACCTAAAGATATAGCGTGTGGGGTCTTAAAGGCCTGAGGGTAAAGAAACAGCCATCTGGCTCTGAAGCAACAGAGCCCACATGGAGAAAGCATACCAGCCTGTGTGATCACAAAGTTTTAAAGGGATAAGGCAACAGGCATCATGAGAACAAAAAAATCTTATCATGGAGAATGAGAGGGGACTGCCGGGTATAGACCCAAAACCTATTTGCAGTGCACTGGACATCCCCTTACAGAAGGATCTCAGAGTGGAGATTAAAGAATACAGGGTATGAGACAGCAAAGATGAAACACAACTTTCCTCTAGTTCTTAATGCTTTCTCTTGCCCCACTATCATGATCCCAGTTCTACCATACTAATCTGGCCAAACTAGAGAAGGTATTCTAGTACCGATAGGAATTTCAAACACGGGGAATCCAGAGTGGATGGGCCCTTTACCAGTGTTATGAGTGGAGATACTGGGAGGGTGGAGGAAGGGCAGGATGGAAAGTGGGAACCGATTACAAGGATCTTCATTGACCTCAAAAGAAAGGTGGGTGAAAATATGACAAAAGAATTAGTACATTTCCAAGGATTGATGAGGGATGGGTGGCGGGCATTGAGGGGGGAAAAATGAGGAGCTGAGGCCAGGGGCTTGGGTGGAGAGTGGATATTTTGTGAATAAGGAGGGCAATTAATGTACAGATGGGCTTCAAACAGATGATGTATTTATGGATTGTGGTTAGTGTTGTAGGAGCCACTAATGAAAAGATCATAAAAGAAACAAAAATAATCTTGGCAGAGGGCTCATGCAAGGATGATCTCAGGCTGGATTAGACCAGTCAAAACAGCTACTGGAGTCGCCTCACCCTGTGTCTATTACTGAGTCAGCCATGATGCTTAGGACCCACAGCCCCAGCAGCTGGCCAGAGAGGGAGGTGAATCTCTGAGGCCATTCCACAGGGGGAATGGTCCTCTGTCCTGCAGGGCCCACCCTCCTTTGTAAGCATGCTGCCTGGGGCAAGGCTTTCATGGAGTCCACACCATGGGAGCTCTACTACTCATGGGGAATTGG
This sequence comes from Tenrec ecaudatus, assembly GCF_050624435.1. Classification (NCBI taxonomy): domain Eukaryota; kingdom Metazoa; phylum Chordata; class Mammalia; order Afrosoricida; family Tenrecidae; genus Tenrec; species Tenrec ecaudatus. Next base: position 249,189 of record NW_027459339.1, on the reverse strand, counting down.
CAGGAAGCCTCTGCTCATGCGCACACACCACCAACTAGCTGGAGGATCTCCGTGAACAAAGAAAGCCTGAGGCAGACAACAAGCCCACTAACTGATGCTGTAAGAGCTACAATCAGCATCCAGAAACCTGCAACTGGGAGTAAGAGGCAGCATACCTTGGTCCCAGCCCCTCCCACTCTAATCTACAAGGAGTGACATTGCAAAGCAGAGGGTTTTCATAAAGCACTTCCAGGACTGTGGAATGAGCAGCCTCGTTTGTGGACATGGATACTCTGTGATCCAGACGTACTACCTCCTCCCTTACAGTCAGCTGAGACAAAAACCCTTGCAAGCAGAAAGCCATGCATCTGAACAGTATCCACCAGCCACTCATGTGCAGCACAGCTGCCTCCAAAGAGCCTTCCTGAGTGAGAGAGAAATCATGCAGAAGCCTGGTCTGCACCCAAGAGAGTTTTATGAGCGTTAGGGAGGCGTGGTGGGCAAGTCTGGCCGACCCCAGTGGCTGAATTGAATTTACATGGCCTAGATTGGTCAATCCAGGTACAGGAACCACCCAGGTGACCTCCCCTTCATGGCCAGAAATCTGGACCTCTGAGCATGCACAGGGTGCCTCTCCTAACTGGGCTCTTATCTTGGCCCTATGGGCATGCATAACGGATGCCCCAGTCCCTAGCATAGCTACCAAACATTTGCCCCCCTGAAGAGATATGGACCCAAATCTTTGGGGTACTGGGCGACGACATCTCTAGCTGCTTCCTGCTGGCAAAAGGGGCGAGGTTGGGCTTTGGGTCCATACCCTTCCTACACTGCTGGGAGGGGTTGTCCATTGAGGGCAACTTTATCCAGGATGGATAAGGTTGAGGTGGTCCAGGAGATGGTAGTCGTGGACCTGGCACACTTGGTTCAGAAGCTTTAATCACCCGATAACTTCTGAGAAAAACAAACGGTCTAAAAGGTGAACAGTTTGACTACGACAAGGCTAAGCTTGTGAGGTGGCAGTGGCCTTGAAATTAGGTGAGTGTCACAGGAAACAAAAATAATCTTAGGATTACCAGACATGTGTGTTTGTTCATTGGAAGTACAGGAAGAGGGATAAAAGCATTCACACTTTCCCCTAGGAGGGCACAGGTTTGGGCACTACTAGGTGCAGTCGGATCACTGATTCATTTATGATGCTAAGGTCTTGGACCCGCTAATAAGACCCATCCTTCTTTTTAACCCTATAACGCTTCAATTTTAATTTTGGGAAAAAATTTTCTTTTTGTTGTGGACTTTCATAGTTATAAATATATATATATATATATGTATTAATATATACATTTTTTAATGTTATGAAAACATCATGCTTCGCGTTATAGAGTTAAATGGAAATAATGGGCTAGTGCAGGACGAGTCAAATGTGACCAAAATAGAGTAACTGCCTAAGCCATTTTGAATTTTCTTGGGTTCAATTGGAGTAAAGGCTTGTAAATTACCCGGGGTCCAAATTCCCATGGTGCCTCCTACAACGGGTAGAATGTTCAGGGATGTTTCAGGGCTGGGAGATTAATAACCCCTAAGTCCAGGATACCTTAGGGCAGGGGTCCTTAAACTGTTTACCCAGGGGGCCAGTTCACTATCCCTCAGGCCTTTTGAAGGAAAGACTATAGTTTAAAAAAACAAATATTACGAACAAATTCATGTGCACACTGCACATCTTGATTTGAAGTTCAAAAAAAAAATAAATGGGGCACATACACCCGGCAGAAAGGATCAACGTCCTCGGCTGTCTGCATGTGGCCCACAGGTTGTAGTTTGAGGACCCCTGCTCTCGGCATTCACCAAGAGGATGTGGTTTCAACCCAAAAGCTTGGAGACTCTACAATTTGTTTAAAAGTGATGGGGCAGAAGGAGTCCCTGATTGACCCACGCAAGACTAGTTTTCCCACCCCCTATTACTAAGAGTTCATAGTTATGGTTAAAGGGAACCAGGATATCCCGATCTGATCCCGTTACTTCAAGTGTGGGTTGACATTGCCACTAAGAAGCCTGCAAATATAAAAGACTTACTCCCTCCCGCAAAGAAAGGGCCCTTGTTTCCAAGGTTTCAGGAAACATGGAAGGACCGGAAAAACAAACGGTCCAAGTTCCCAAAACCACATAGGTGGAGGCCATCCCTCCCCATCACCCTCCCCCACCCCTCCCCTCCCTCACCCCTCCCCTCCCCCATCACTCCCCCACCCCTCCCCTCCCCTCCCCTCCCCATCACTCTCCCCTAATCGTCTTTATCCCATTTTGCAGGAGAACTCTGGGAGTGGGAGAGCTGGCTTCAAACCCTTTCTTTCAACCCCCGCCCTATAAGGTTTCTAGGGTCCAGAAATAGAAAACTTCTAACAGGCCCTTATTGAGTCACTCCCTCCCCCACCGGCCCCCCAAACTCACCCCCACCCCTAACAAGCAGCCCCCCACACACACTAGTACTGGTATGACTTCCATACTCATCAGCCCACCTGGAATGCTTGCCAACAACTTCTCCAAGTGCTGTTCACAACGGAGGAGGGTAGCCCTTCCAGACAGAGGCCCAGTAAGCAATCAGTGAACCTGATGGTCAGCGAGTGGGCACTCCCCACTTGAGAGAAACTCTTTTGGCCACTACACCAACAATGTGGGATCTCAATTCCTAGCAAGGCCCAGAGGACTTTACCAGGTATCAACCATTGCTCTTACATGACCCTCTGCAGAAGAGCTAGGAAACCTATGAATTTATCTAAGGTCAGTGAGAATTTTCAGGTTCCTATAAGAGAATATCCGCCTGCCTTTCTAGAGTGGCTGAGGGAAGCCTACGGGCTTTATACCCCTAACGGCCCGGAGGCACTGAAAACAGGAGGGCAATAAGTATTGCCTTTATTACTCAGTCAGTCTGCCTCAGACATGACAAAGAAGTGGGAAGGGTTTGAAGGGAAAAATCTTAGCGATTTGGTACAAGTGGCTCATTGAGTGTATAACAACAGAGATGACCCTAGCACGACAGAGACAAAGAAGCTAGCTAAAATAATCGTAATTGCCATGAGATACCCCAGAGACTCAGGAAAAGGAGAGCATGGCCCACTCACGGAGAGACTAACCTGTGGGCACCGCCAAGCCATGGGGAAGGACCAATGTGCCTACTGCAGGAAAGAAGGACACTGGAAAAATCAGTGCCTTGAAAACCCCAGGAGAGGTGCACGACCCTCCACTAGAGTGGATGGGCCTCATCTGCACGTAGAAAGACCCAAGCAAGAGACAATAATGCTTGAAGAAGCTCAATGAAGGGGTCAGGGCTCTGTTTCACTTCGCCGCCAAAAGCCCAGGCTAACTCTCCAAGTAGGAGGCCAGGCAGTAAATTTCTTGGTGGACACAGGGGCCACCTTGTCAGGTTCAGAAAGGAATATGGGCACATTTTCAAGAAGAAAGATGTGAATTACTGTGAGCCTATGATTCCTTCCACAGATAACTCACACCAGAAGGTTTGCATGGAGGGTAGGTGGGTTTCCCAAGACAACAAAATAACAAATATCTATCAGCCCTTTGGCCCAGTTAGCCACCTGGTTATGATATCACTGGCTTCTGGCTCAGCTGCTGAGCCAGTGAAGCAGTTATAGCAGGAGAAGACTAGGTGGCCGGTGGCCATCAACGGAAGGACCAAATCTCCACAGTGGGCTTCCTGTTTCAATGTGGAGCCACGTATGTTACCTGCTGGACACCATCTCTATCCTGAGCTCATAATTGCCATCGCAGGTCTAGAATGCGGCGCGCAGGTACACACTATATGAAACAGTCTCTGATTAACCCCTCTCGATAACTTGCTGACATGGGAGTCTGGATAATCCTGTACATTTACTTTGCAGATTAGAAAACTCACTCAAAAACACACGGGAGTTGACCCAGAGACACACAACTGGTTAACAACAAAGTCATATTCACAACCAGCGTCTGGACCAAGAGCACGGTGCCCCACAGAACTGTGCCCATCGAGCAGTCAATATCTCCTGGACTCTCAATAGATCTGAGCTGATACCCACCCACCCCACATCCTTGCAGCCCCAAAAGATTGTATTTCACAGGATGGCACCGGATCTGCAGCTCGCGGAGAGGGACATATCTGATCAGAGAACACAGGGCAGAACAAGGGGGAGGAGGGGAGAATGGAGCACACCCTGGCCCAATATACCTTGAGGATGATGTTCCCAATCAGAGAAGCCAATCCACAGAGAAGACCACATTGGCAGCCCCACGATGAGAAACGTCCCTCAAAGACCCATAGCCTTAGAGGGGACAACACTGGACACACAGTGTGGGAACTGCGCCCGAACTGATCCTGCCACTTCGATGCATGACACTAAGAGAGTGCAGCGGAAGAGTAAGAAAACGGAACATCAAAGTCCCCGGGGAATGCCAAAGGTGGACTTTGTGGTCAGGGTTCGGTGCCCCCACAGACTGGACTGGAAAACACTCCTAAAGTTCACCACACAGTCCTTGTACTTTTCTTTCTGGTTAGTGTTGTTTTCTTTTAGTGTCATTGGATTTGGGTTGGGTTTTGTTTTCATTTTTGTTTGTTTTTTTTTCTTTTTGTTGCTTGGTTTAGCTCAGTCTTGTTTTGTGCATGTTATTACCTTTACAGGTCTGTCTAATTAAGAGAGGCTGGATGAACAATCTGGAGGAGTAAACATGTGACCGGCCCTTTCCATTGGGCATGGGAGTGAGCACGGTGGGGGGAAAGGAAGTGGTGTAAAGAAACCCAGAGACAAGGGTACAACAAGTGATGGAAAACGGTAGTGAGGGGGATGTAGGAGGCCTGGTAGGGCGTGATCAAAGGTAATGTAACCAAGAGGAATTACTGAAACCCAAAGGAAGACTGAGCATGTCAGTGGGCACAAGAGGAAAATCAAAGAGTATAGAAGAGTGAGCTGGGAAGCAAGGGCCAGTTATAGACGTCTAAATAAAGGCATGTACATATATTTACAAAGGGGCATGGGGAAATAGATCTATGTCCATATGTTTATAGATTTAGTATTAAGGTAGCAGATGGACATAGGGCCTCCGCTCAAGGACTCCCTCATTGCAATAACACTGTTCTATTAAATTGGCATTCTAAGATGCTCACCTTCCCTACACAATCACTGACCACAAAGCGGCTGCATAAGCAAATGTGGTGAAGAAAGCCGATGGTGTCCAGCTACCTAAAGATATAGCGTGTGGGGTCTTAAAGGCCTGAGGGTAAAGAAACAGCCATCTGGCTCTGAAGCAACAGAGCCCACATGGAGAAAGCATACCAGCCTGTGTGATCACAAAGTTTTAAAGGGATAAGGCAACAGGCATCATGAGAACAAAAAAATCTTATCATGGAGAATGAGAGGGGACTGCCGGGTATAGACCCAAAACCTATTTGCAGTGCACTGGACATCCCCTTACAGAAGGATCTCAGAGTGGAGATTAAAGAATACAGGGTATGAGACAGCAAAGATGAAACACAACTTTCCTCTAGTTCTTAATGCTTTCTCTTGCCCCACTATCATGATCCCAGTTCTACCATACTAATCTGGCCAAACTAGAGAAGGTATTCTAGTACCGATAGGAATTTCAAACACGGGGAATCCAGAGTGGATGGGCCCTTTACCAGTGTTATGAGTGGAGATACTGGGAGGGTGGAGGAAGGGCAGGATGGAAAGTGGGAACCGATTACAAGGATCTTCATTGACCTCAAAAGAAAGGTGGGTGAAAATATGACAAAAGAATTAGTACATTTCCAAGGATTGATGAGGGATGGGTGGCGGGCATTGAGGGGGGAAAAATGAGGAGCTGAGGCAAGGGGCTTGGGTGGAGAGTGGATATTTTGTGAATAAGGAGGGCAATTAATGTACAGATGGGCTTCAAACAGATGATGTATTTATGGATTGTGGTTAGTGTTGTAGGAGCCACCAATGAAAAGATCATAAAAGAAACAAAAATAATCTTGGCAGAGGGCTCATGCAAGGATGATCTCAGGCTGGATTAGACCAGTCAAAACAGCTACTGGAGTCGCCTCACCCTGTGTCTATTACTGAGTCAGCCATGATGCTTAGGACCCACAGCCCCAGCAGCTGGCCAGAGAGGGAGGTGGATCTCTGAGGCCATTCCACAGGGGGAATGGTCCTCTGTCCTGCAGGGCCCACCCTCCTTTGTAAGCATGCTGCCTGGGGCAAGCCTTTCATGGGGTCCACACCATGGGAGCTCTACTACTCATGGGGAATTGGCAGGAAGCCTCTGCTCATGCGCACACACCACCAACTAGCTGGAGGATCTCCGTGAACAAAGAAAGCCTGAGGCAGACAACAAGCCCACTAACTGATGCTGTAAGAGCTACAATCAGCATCCTGAAACCTGCAACTGGGAGTAAGAGGCAGCATACCTTGGTCCCAGCCCCTCCCACTCTAATCTACAAGGAGTGACATTGCAAAGCAGAGGGTTTTCATAAAGCACTTCCAGGACTGTGGAATGAGCAGCCTCGTTTGTGGACATGGATACTCTGTGATCCAGACGTACTACCTCCTCCCTTACAGTCAGCTGAGACAAAAACCCTTGCAAGCAGAAAGCCATGCATCTGAACAGTATCCACCAGCCACTCATGTGCAGCACAGCTGCCTCCAAAGAGCCTTCCTGAGTGAGAGAGAAATCATGCAGAAGCCTGGTCTGCACCCAAGAGAGTTTTATGAGCGTTAGGGAGGCATGGTGGGCAAGTCTGGCCGACCCCAGTGGCTGAATTGAATTTACATGGCCTAGATTGGTCAATCCAGGTACAGGAACCACCCAGGTGACCTCCCCTTCATGGCCAGAAATCTGGACCTCTGAGCATGCACAGGGTGCCTCTCCTAACTGGGCTCTTATCTTGGCCCTATGGGCATGCATAACGGATGCCCCAGTCCCTAGCATAGCTACCTAACATTTGCCCCCCTGAAGAGATATGGACCCAAATCTTTGGGGTACTGGGCGACGACATCTCTAGCTGCTTCCTGGTGGCAAAAGGGGCGAGGTTGGGCTTTGGGTCCATACCCTTCCTACACTGCTGGGAGGGGTTGTCCATTGAGGGCAACTTTATCCAGGATGGATAAGGTTGAGGTGGTCCAGGAGATGGTAGTCGTGGACCTGGCACACTTGGTTCAGAAGCTTTAATCACCCGATAACTTCTGAGAAAAACAAACAGTCTAAAAGGTGAACAGTTTGACTACGACAAGGCTAAGCTTGTGAGGTGGCAGTGGCCTTGAAATTAGGTGAGTGTCACAGGAAACAAAAATAATCTTAGGATTACCAGACATGTGTGTTTGTTCATTGGAAGTACAGGAAGAGGGATAAAAGCATTCACACTTTCCCCTAGGAGGGCACAGGTTTGGGCACTACTAGGTGCAGTCGGATCACTGATTCATTTATGATGCTAAGGTCTTGGACCCGCTGATAAGACCCATCCTTCTTTTTAACCCTATAACGCTTCAATTTTAATTTTGGGAAAAAATTTTCTTTTTGTTGTGGACTTTCATAGTTATAAATATATATATGTATTAATATATACATTTTTTAATGTTATGAAAACATCATGCTTCGCGTTATAGAGTTAAATGGAAATAATGGGCTAGTGCAGGACGAGTCAAATGTGACCAAAATAGAGTAACTGCCTAAGCCATTTTGAATTTTCTTGGGTTCAATTGGAGTAAAGGCTTGTAAATTACCCGGGGTCCAAATTCCCATGGTGCCTCCTACAACGGGTAGAATGTTCAGGGATGTTTCAGGGCTGGGAGATTAATAACCCCTAAGTCCAGGATACCTTAGGGCAGGGGTCCTTAAACTGTTTACCCAGGGGGCCAGTTCACTATCCCTCAGGCCTTTTGAAGGAAAGACTATAGTTTAAAAAAACAAATATTACGAACAAATTCATGTGCACACTGCACATCTTGATTTGAAGTTCAAAAAAAAAATAAATGGGGCACATACACCCGGCAGAAAGGATCCACGTCCTCGGCTGTCTGCATGTGGCCCACAGGTTGTAGTTTGAGGACCCCTGCTCTCGGCATTCACCAAGAGGATGTGGTTTCAACCCAAAAGCTTGGAGACTCTACAATTTGTTTAAAAGTGATGGGGCAGAAGGAGTCCCTGATTGACCCACGCAAGACTAGTTTTCCCACCCCCTATTACTAAGAGTTCATAGTTATGGTTAAAGGGAACCAGGATATCCCGATCTGATCCCGTTACTTCAAGTGTGGGCTGACATTGCCACTAAGAAGCCTGCAAATATAAAAGACTTACTCCCTCCCGCAAAGAAAGGGCCCTTGTTTCCAAGGTTTCAGGAAACATGGAAGGACCGGAAAAACAAACGGTCCAAGTTCCCAAAACCACATAGGTGGAGGCCATCCCTCCCCATCACCCTCCCCCACCCCTCCCCTCCACTCCCCTCCCCATCACTCTCCCCTAATCGGCTTTATCCCATTTTGCAGGAGAAATCTGGGAGTGGGAGAGCTGGCTTCAAACCCTTTCTTTCAACCCCCGCCCTATAAGGTTTCTAGGGTCCAGAAATAGACAACTTCTAACAGGCCCTTATTGAGTCACTCCCTCCCCCACCGACCCCCCAAACTCACCCCCACCCCTAACAAGCAGCCCGCCACACACACTAGTACTGGTATGACTTCCATACTCATCAGCCCACCTGGAATGCTTGCCAACAACTTCTCCAGGTGCTGTTCACAATGGAGGAGGGTAGCCCTTCCAGACAGAGGCCCAGTAAGCAGTCAGTGAACCTGATGGTCAGCGAGCGGGCACTCCCCACTTGAGAGAAACTCTTTTGGCCACTACACCAACAATGTGGGATCTCAATTCCTAGCAAGGCCCAGAGGACTTTACCAGGTATCAACCATTGCTCTTACATGACCCTCTGCAGAAGAGCTAGGAAACCTATGAATTTATCTAAGGTCAGTGAGAATTTTCAGGTTCCTATAAGAGAATATCCGCCTGCCTTTCTAGAGTGGCTGAGGGAAGCCTACGGGCTTTATACCCCTAACGGCCCGGAGGCACTGAAAACAGGAGGGCAATAAGTATTGCCTTTATTACTCAGTCAGTCTGCCTCAGACATGACAAAGAAGTGGGAAGGGTTTGAAGGGAAAAATCTTAGCGATTTGGTACAAGTGGCTCATTGAGTGTATAACAACAGAGATGACCCTAGCACGACAGAGACAAAGAAGCTAGCTAAAATAATCGTAATTGCCATGAGATACCCCAGAGACTCAGGAAAAGGAGAGCATGGCCCACTCACGGAGAGACTAACCTGTGGGCACCGCCAAGCCATGGGGAAGGACCAATGTGCCTACTGCAGGAAAGAAGGACACTGGAAAAATCAGTGCCTTGAAAACCCCAGGAGAGGTGCACGACCCTCCACTAGAGTGGATGGGCCTCATCTGCACGTAGAAAGACCCAAGCAAGAGACAATAATGCTTGAAGAAGCTCAATGAAGGGGTCAGGGCTCTGTTTCACTTCGCCGCCAAAAGCCCAGGCTAACTCTCCAAGTAGGAGGCCAGGCAGTAAATTTCTTGGTGGACACAGGGGCCACCTTGTCAGGTTCAGAAAGGAATATGGGCACATTTTCAAGAAGAAAGATGTGAATTACTGTGAGCCTATGATTCCTTCCACAGATAACTCACACCAGAAGGTTTGCATGGAGGGTAGGTGGGTTTCCCAAGACAACAAAATAACAAATATCTATCAGCCCTTTGGCCCAGTTAGCCACCTGGTTATGATATCACTGGCTTCTGGCTCAGCTGCTGAGCCAGTGAAGCAGTTATAGCAGGAGAAGACTAGGTGGCCGGTGGCCATCAACGGAAGGACCAAATCTCCACAGTGGGCTTCCTGTTTCAATATGGAGCCACGTATGTTACCTGCTGGACACCATCTCTATCCTGAGCTCATAATTGCCATCGCAGGTCTAGAATGCGGCGCGCAGGTACACACTATATGAAACAGTCTCTGATTAACCCCTCTCGATAACTTGCTGACATGGGAGTCTGGATAATCCTGTACATTTACTTTGCAGATTAGAAAACTCACTCAAAAACACACGGGAGTTGACCCAGAGACACACAACTGGTTAACAACAAAGTCATATTCACAACCAGCGTCTGGACCAAGAGCACGGTGCCCCACAGAACTGTGCCCATCGAGCAGTCAATATCTCCTGGACTCTCAAAAGATCTGAGCTGATACCCACCCCCCCACCCCCACATCCTTGCAGCCCCAAAAGGTTGTATTTCACAGGATGGCACCGGATCTGCAGCTCGCGGAGAGGGACATATCTGATCAGAGAACACAGGGCAGAACAAGGGGGAGGAGGGGAGAATGGAGCACACCCTGGCCCAATACACCTTGAGGATGATGTTCCCAATCAGAGAAGCCAATCCACAGAGAAGACCACATGGGCAGCCCCACGATGAGAAACGTCCCTCAAAGACCCATAGCCTTAGAGGGGACAACACTGGACACACAGTGTGGGAACTGCGCCCGAACTGATCCTGCCACTTCGATGCATGACACTAAGAGAGTGCAGCGGAAGAGTAAGAAAACGGAGCATCAAAGTCCCCGGGGAATGCCAAAGGTGGACTTTGTGGTCAGGGTTCGGTGCCCCCACAGACTGGACTGGAAAACACTCCTAAAGTTCACCACACAGTCCTTGTACTTTTCTTTCTGGTTAGTGTTGTTTTCTTTTAGTGTCATTGGATTTGGGTTGGGTTTTGTTTTCATTTTTGTTTGTTTTTTTTCTTTTTGCTGCTTGGTTTAGCTCAGTCTTGTTTTGTGCATGTTATTACCTTTACAGGTCTGTCTAATTAAGAGAGGCTGGATGAACAATCTGGAGGAGTAAACATGTGACCGGCCCTTTCCATTGGGCATGGGAGTGAGCACGGTGGGGGGAAAGGAAGTGGTGTAAAGAAACCCAGAGACAAGGGTACAACAAGTGATGGAAAACGGTAGTGAGGGGGATGTAGGAGGCCTGGTAGGGCGTGATCAAAGGTAATGTAACCAAGAGGAATTACTGAAACCCAAAGGAAGACTGAGCATGTCAGTGGGCACAAGAGGAAAATCAAAGAGTATAGAAGAGTGAGCTGGGAAGCAAGGGCCAGTTATAGACGTCTAAATAAAGGCATGTACATATATTTACAAAGGGGCATGGGGAAATAGATCTATGTCCATATGTTTATAGATTTAGTATTAAGGTAGCAGATGGACATAGGGCCTCCGCTCAAGGACTCCCTCATTGCAATAACACTGTTCTATTAAATTGGCATTCTAAGATGCTCACCTTCCCTACACAATCACTGACCACAAAGCGGCTGCATAAGCAAATGTGGTGAAGAAAGCCGATGGTGTCCAGCTACCTAAAGATATAGCGTGTGGGGTCTTAAAGGCCTGAGGGTAAAGAAACAGCCATCTGGCTCTGAAGCAACAGAGCCCACATGGAGAAAGCATACCAGCCTGTGTGATCACAAAGTTTTAAAGGGATAAGGCAACAGGCATCATGAGAACAAAAAAATCTTATCATGGAGAATGAGAGGGGACTGCCGGGTATAGACCCAAAACCTATTTGCAGTGCACTGGACATCCCCTTACAGAAGGATCTCAGAGTGGAGATTAAAGAATACAGGGTATGAGACAGCAAAGATGAAACACAACTTTCCTCTAGTTCTTAATGCTTTCTCTTGCCCCACTATCATGATCCCAGTTCTACCATACTAATCTGGCCAAACTAGAGAAGGTATTCTAGTACCGATAGGAATTTCAAACACGGGGGATCCAGAGTGGATGGGCCCTTTACCAGTGTTATGAGTGGAGATACTGGGAGGGTGGTGGAAGGGCAGGATGGAAAGTGGGAACCGATTACAAGGATCTTCATTGACCTCAAAAGAAAGGTGGGTGAAAATATGACAAAAGAATTAGTACATTTCCAAGGATTGATGAGGGATGGGTGGCGGGCATTGAGGGGGAGAAAATGAGGAGCTGAGGACAGGGGCTTGGGTGGAGAGTGGATATTTTGTGAATAAGGAGGGCAATTAATGTACAGATGGGCTTCAAACAGATGATGTATTTATGGATTGTGGTTAGTGTTGTAGGAGCCACTAATGAAAAGATCATAAAAGAAACAAAAATAATCTTGGCAGAGGGCTCATGCAAGGATGATCTCAGGCTGGATTAGACCAGTCAAAACAGCTACTGGAGTCGCCTCACCCTGTGTCTATTATTGAGTCAGCCATGATGCTTAGGACCCACAGCCCCAGCAGCTGGCCAGAGAGGGAGGTGGATCTCTGAGGCCATTCCACAGGGGGAATGGTCCTCTGTCCTGCAGGGCCCACCCTCCTTTGTAAGCATGCTGCCTGGGGCAAGGCTTTCATGGAGTCCACACCATGGGAGCTCTACTACTCATGGGGAATTGGCAGGAAGCCTCTGCTCATGCGCACACACCACCAACTAGCTGGAGGATCTCCGTGAACAAAGAAAGCCTGAGGCAGACAACAAGCCCACTAACTGATGCTGTAAGAGCTACAATCAGCATCCAGAAACCTGCAACTGGGAGTAAGAGGCAGCATACCTTGGTCCCAGCCCCTCCCACTCTAATCTACAAGGAGTGACATTGCAAAGCAGAGGGTTTTCATAAAGCACTTCCAGGACTGTGGAATGAGCAGCCTCGTTTGTGGACATGGATACTCTGTGATCCAGACGTACTACCTCCTCCCTTACAGTCAGCTGAGACAAAAACCCTTGCAAGCAGAAAGCCATGCATCTGAACAGTATCCACCAGCCACTCATGTGCAGCACAGCTGCCTCCAAAGAGCCTTCCTGAGTGAGAGAGAAATCATGCAGAAGCCTGGTCTGCACCCAAGAGAGTTTTATGAGCGTTAGGGAGGCATGGTGGGCAAGTCTGGCCGACCCCAGTGGCTGAATTGAATTTACATGGCCTAGATTGGTCAATCCAGGTACAGGAACCACCCAGGTGACCTCCCCTTCATGGCCAGAAATCTGGACCTCTGAGCATGCACAGGGTGCCTCTCCTAACTGGGCTCTTATCTTGGCCCTATGGGCATGCATAACGGATGCCCCAGTCCCTAGCATAGCTACCTAACATTTGCCCCCCTGAAGAGATATGGACCCAAATCTTTGGGGTACTGGGCGACGACATCTCTAGCTGCTTCCTGGTGGCAAAAGGGGCGAGGTTGGGCTTTGGGTCCATACCCTTCCTACACTGCTGGGAGGGGTTGTCCATTGAGGGCAACTTTATCCAGGATGGATAAGGTTGAGGTGGTCCAGGAGATGGTAGTCGTGGACCTGGCACACTTGGTTCAGAAGCTTTAATCACCCGATAACTTCTGAGAAAAACAAACAGTCTAAAAGGTGAACAGTTTGACTACGACAAGGCTAAGCTTGTGAGGTGGCAGTGGCCTTGAAATTAGGTGAGTGTCACAGGAAACAAAAATAATCTTAGGATTACCAGACATGTGTGTTTGTTCATTGGAAGTACAGGAAGAGGGATAAAAGCATTCACACTTTCCCCTAGGAGGGCACAGGTTTGGGCACTACTAGGTGCAGTCGGATCACTGATTCATTTATGATGCTAAGGTCTTGGACCCGCTGATAAGACCCATCCTTCTTTTTAACCCTATAACGCTTCAATTTTAATTTTGGGAAAAAATTTTCTTTTTGTTGTGGACTTTCATAGTTATAAATATATATATGTATTAATATATACATTTTTTAATGTTATGAAAACATCATGCTTCGCGTTATAGAGTTAAATGGAAATAATGGGCTAGTGCAGGACGAGTCAAATGTGACCAAAATAGAGTAACTGCCTAAGCCATTTTGAATTTTCTTGGGTTCAATTGGAGTAAAGGCTTGTAAATTACCCGGGGTCCAAATTCCCATGGTGCCTCCTACAACGGGTAGAATGTTCAGGGATGTTTCAGGGCTGGGAGATTAATAACCCCTAAGTCCAGGATACCTTAGGGCAGGGGTCCTTAAACTGTTTACCCAGGGGGCCAGTTCACTATCCCTCAGGCCTTTTGAAGGAAAGACTATAGTTTAAAAAAACAAATATTACGAACAAATTCATGTGCACACTGCACATCTTGATTTGAAGTTCAAAAAAAAAATAAATGGGGCACATACACCCGGCAGAAAGGATCCACGTCCTCGGCTGTCTGCATGTGGCCCACAGGTTGTAGTTTGAGGACCCCTGCTCTCGGCATTCACCAAGAGGATGTGGTTTCAACCCAAAAGCTTGGAGACTCTACAATTTGTTTAAAAGTGATGGGGCAGAAGGAGTCCCTGATTGACCCACGCAAGACTAGTTTTCCCACCCCCTATTACTAAGAGTTCATAGTTATGGTTAAAGGGAACCAGGATATCCCGATCTGATCCCGTTACTTCAAGTGTGGGCTGACATTGCCACTAAGAAGCCTGCAAATATAAAAGACTTACTCCCTCCCGCAAAGAAAGGGCCCTTGTTTCCAAGGTTTCAGGAAACATGGAAGGACCGGAAAAACAAACGGTCCAAGTTCCCAAAACCACATAGGTGGAGGCCATCCCTCCCCATCACCCTCCCCCACCCCTCCCCTCCACTCCCCTCCCCATCACTCTCCCCTAATCGGCTTTATCCCATTTTGCAGGAGAAATCTGGGAGTGGGAGAGCTGGCTTCAAACCCTTTCTTTCAACCCCCGCCCTATAAGGTTTCTAGGGTCCAGAAATAGACAACTTCTAACAGGCCCTTATTGAGTCACTCCCTCCCCCACCGACCCCCCAAACTCACCCCCACCCCTAACAAGCAGCCCGCCACACACACTAGTACTGGTATGACTTCCATACTCATCAGCCCACCTGGAATGCTTGCCAACAACTTCTCCAGGTGCTGTTCACAATGGAGGAGGGTAGCCCTTCCAGACAGAGGCCCAGTAAGCAGTCAGTGAACCTGATGGTCAGCGAGCGGGCACTCCCCACTTGAGAGAAACTCTTTTGGCCACTACACCAACAATGTGGGATCTCAATTCCTAGCAAGGCCCAGAGGACTTTACCAGGTATCAACCATTGCTCTTACATGACCCTCTGCAGAAGAGCTAGGAAACCTATGAATTTATCTAAGGTCAGTGAGAATTTTCAGGTTCCTATAAGAGAATATCCGCCTGCCTTTCTAGAGTGGCTGAGGGAAGCCTACGGGCTTTATACCCCTAACGGCCCGGAGGCACTGAAAACAGGAGGGCAATAAGTATTGCCTTTATTACTCAGTCAGTCTGCCTCAGACATGACAAAGAAGTGGGAAGGGTTTGAAGGGAAAAATCTTAGCGATTTGGTACAAGTGGCTCATTGAGTGTATAACAACAGAGATGACCCTAGCACGACAGAGACAAAGAAGCTAGCTAAAATAATCGTAATTGCCATGAGATACCCCAGAGACTCAGGAAAAGGAGAGCATGGCCCACTCACGGAGAGACTAACCTGTGGGCACCGCCAAGCCATGGGGAAGGACCAATGTGCCTACTGCAGGAAAGAAGGACACTGGAAAAATCAGTGCCTTGAAAACCCCAGGAGAGGTGCACGACCCTCCACTAGAGTGGATGGGCCTCATCTGCACGTAGAAAGACCCAAGCAAGAGACAATAATGCTTGAAGAAGCTCAATGAAGGGGTCAGGGCTCTGTTTCACTTCGCCGCCAAAAGCCCAGGCTAACTCTCCAAGTAGGAGGCCAGGCAGTAAATTTCTTGGTGGACACAGGGGCCACCTTGTCAGGTTCAGAAAGGAATATGGGCACATTTTCAAGAAGAAAGATGTGAATTACTGTGAGCCTATGATTCCTTCCACAGATAACTCACACCAGAAGGTTTGCATGGAGGGTAGGTGGGTTTCCCAAGACAACAAAATAACAAATATCTATCAGCCCTTTGGCCCAGTTAGCCACCTGGTTATGATATCACTGGCTTCTGGCTCAGCTGCTGAGCCAGTGAAGCAGTTATAGCAGGAGAAGACTAGGTGGCCGGTGGCCATCAACGGAAGGACCAAATCTCCACAGTGGGCTTCCTGTTTCAATATGGAGCCACGTATGTTACCTGCTGGACACCATCTCTATCCTGAGCTCATAATTGCCATCGCAGGTCTAGAATGCGGCGCGCAGGTACACACTATATGAAACAGTCTCTGATTAACCCCTCTCGATAACTTGCTGACATGGGAGTCTGGATAATCCTGTACATTTACTTTGCAGATTAGAAAACTCACTCAAAAACACACGGGAGTTGACCCAGAGACACACAACTGGTTAACAACAAAGTCATATTCACAACCAGCGTCTGGACCAAGAGCACGGTGCCCCACAGAACTGTGCCCATCGAGCAGTCAATATCTCCTGGACTCTCAAAAGATCTGAGCTGATACCCACCCCCCCACCCCCACATCCTTGCAGCCCCAAAAGGTTGTATTTCACAGGATGGCACCGGATCTGCAGCTCGCGGAGAGGGACATATCTGATCAGAGAACACAGGGCAGAACAAGGGGGAGGAGGGGAGAATGGAGCACACCCTGGCCCAATACACCTTGAGGATGATGTTCCCAATCAGAGAAGCCAATCCACAGAGAAGACCACATGGGCAGCCCCACGATGAGAAACGTCCCTCAAAGACCCATAGCCTTAGAGGGGACAACACTGGACACACAGTGTGGGAACTGCGCCCGAACTGATCCTGCCACTTCGATGCATGACACTAAGAGAGTGCAGCGGAAGAGTAAGAAAACGGAGCATCAAAGTCCCCGGGGAATGCCAAAGGTGGACTTTGTGGTCAGGGTTCGGTGCCCCCACAGACTGGACTGGAAAACACTCCTAAAGTTCACCACACAGTCCTTGTACTTTTCTTTCTGGTTAGTGTTGTTTTCTTTTAGTGTCATTGGATTTGGGTTGGGTTTTGTTTTCATTTTTGTTTGTTTTTTTTCTTTTTGCTGCTTGGTTTAGCTCAGTCTTGTTTTGTGCATGTTATTACCTTTACAGGTCTGTCTAATTAAGAGAGGCTGGATGAACAATCTGGAGGAGTAAACATGTGACCGGCCCTTTCCATTGGGCATGGGAGTGAGCACGGTGGGGGGAAAGGAAGTGGTGTAAAGAAACCCAGAGACAAGGGTACAACAAGTGATGGAAAACGGTAGTGAGGGGGATGTAGGAGGCCTGGTAGGGCGTGATCAAAGGTAATGTAACCAAGAGGAATTACTGAAACCCAAAGGAAGACTGAGCATGTCAGTGGGCACAAGAGGAAAATCAAAGAGTATAGAAGAGTGAGCTGGGAAGCAAGGGCCAGTTATAGACGTCTAAATAAAGGCATGTACATATATTTACAAAGGGGCATGGGGAAATAGATCTATGTCCATATGTTTATAGATTTAGTATTAAGGTAGCAGATGGACATAGGGCCTCCGCTCAAGGACTCCCTCATTGCAATAACACTGTTCTATTAAATTGGCATTCTAAGATGCTCACCTTCCCTACACAATCACTGACCACAAAGCGGCTGCATAAGCAAATGTGGTGAAGAAAGCCGATGGTGTCCAGCTACCTAAAGATATAGCGTGTGGGGTCTTAAAGGCCTGAGGGTAAAGAAACAGCCATCTGGCTCTGAAGCAACAGAGCCCACATGGAGAAAGCATACCAGCCTGTGTGATCACAAAGTTTTAAAGGGATAAGGCAACAGGCATCATGAGAACAAAAAAATCTTATCATGGAGAATGAGAGGGGACTGCCGGGTATAGACCCAAAACCTATTTGCAGTGCACTGGACATCCCCTTACAGAAGGATCTCAGAGTGGAGATTAAAGAATACAGGGTATGAGACAGCAAAGATGAAACACAACTTTCCTCTAGTTCTTAATGCTTTCTCTTGCCCCACTATCATGATCCCAGTTCTACCATACTAATCTGGCCAAACTAGAGAAGGTATTCTAGTACCGATAGGAATTTCAAACACGGGGGATCCAGAGTGGATGGGCCCTTTACCAGTGTTATGAGTGGAGATACTGGGAGGGTGGTGGAAGGGCAGGATGGAAAGTGGGAACCGATTACAAGGATCTTCATTGACCTCAAAAGAAAGGTGGGTGAAAATATGACAAAAGAATTAGTACATTTCCAAGGATTGATGAGGGATGGGTGGCGGGCATTGAGGGGGAGAAAATGAGGAGCTGAGGACAGGGGCTTGGGTGGAGAGTGGATATTTTGTGAATAAGGAGGGCAATTAATGTACAGATGGGCTTCAAACAGATGATGTATTTATGGATTGTGGTTAGTGTTGTAGGAGCCACTAATGAAAAGATCATAAAAGAAACAAAAATAATCTTGGCAGAGGGCTCATGCAAGGATGATCTCAGGCTGGATTAGACCAGTCAAAACAGCTACTGGAGTCGCCTCACCCTGTGTCTATTATTGAGTCAGCCATGATGCTTAGGACCCACAGCCCCAGCAGCTGGCCAGAGAGGGAGGTGGATCTCTGAGGCCATTCCACAGGGGGAATGGTCCTCTGTCCTGCAGGGCCCACCCTCCTTTGTAAGCATGCTGCCTGGGGCAAGGCTTTCATGGAGTCCACACCATGGGAGCTCTACTACTCATGGGGAATTGGCAGGAAGCCTCTGCTCATGCGCACACACCACCAACTAGCTGGAGGATCTCCGTGAACAAAGAAAGCCTGAGGCAGACAACAAGCCCACTAACTGATGCTGTAAGAGCTACAATCAGCATCCAGAAACCTGCAACTGGGAGTAAGAGGCAGCATACCTTGGTCCCAGCCCCTCCCACTCTAATCTACAAGGAGTGACATTGCAAAGCAGAGGGTTTTCATAAAGCACTTCCAGGACTGTGGAATGAGCAGCCTCGTTTGTGGACATGGATACTCTGTGATCCAGACGTACTACCTCCTCCCTTACAGTCAGCTGAGACAAAAACCCTTGCAAGCAGAAAGCCATGCATCTGAACAGTATCCACCAGCCACTCATGTGCAGCACAGCTGCCTCCAAAGAGCCTTCCTGAGTGAGAGAGAAATCATGCAGAAGCCTGGTCTGCACCCAAGAGAGTTTTATGAGCGTTAGGGAGGCATGGTGGGCAAGTCTGGCCAACCCCAGTGGCTGAATTGAATTTACATGGCCTAGATTGGTCAATCCAGGTACAGGAACCACCCAGGTGACCTCCCCTTCATGGCCAGAAATCTGGACCTCTGAGCATGCACAGGGTGCCTCTCCTAACTGGGCTCTTATCTTGGCCCTATGGGCATGCATAACGGATGCCCCAGTCCCTAGCATAGCTACCTAACATTTGCCCCCCTGAAGAGATATGGACCCAAATCTTTGGGGTACTGGGCGACGACATCTCTAGCTGCTTCCTGGTGGCAAAAGGGGCGAGGTTGGGCTTTGGGTCCATACCCTTCCTACACTGCTGGGAGGGGTTGTCCATTGAGGGCAACTTTATCCAGGATGGATAAGGTTGAGGTGGTCCAGGAGATGGTAGTCGTGGACCTGGCACACTTGGTTCAGAAGCTTTAATCACCCGATAACTTCTGAGAAAAACAAACAGTCTAAAAGGTGAACAGTTTGACTACGACAAGGCTAAGCTTGTGAGGTGGCAGTGGCCTTGAAATTAGGTGAGTGTCACAGGAAACAAAAATAATCTTAGGATTACCAGACATGTGTGTTTGTTCATTGGAAGTACAGGAAGAGGGATAAAAGCATTCACACTTTCCCCTAGGAGGGCACAGGTTTGGGCACTACTAGGTGCAGTCGGATCACTGATTCATTTATGATGCTAAGGTCTTGGACCCGCTGATAAGACCCATCCTTCTTTTTAACCCTATAACGCTTCAATTTTAATTTTGGGAAAAAATTTTCTTTTTGTTGTGGACTTTCATAGTTATAAATATATATATATGTATTAATATATACATTTTTTAATGTTATGAAAACATCATGCTTCGCGTTATAGAGTTAAATGGAAATAATGGGCTAGTGCAGGACGAGTCAAATGTGACCAAAATAGAGTAACTGCCTAAGCCATTTTGAATTTTCTTGGGTTCAATTGGAGTAAAGGCTTGTAAATTACCCGGGGTCCAAATTCCCATGGTGCCTCCTACAACGGGTAGAATGTTCAGGGATGTTTCAGGGCTGGGAGATTAATAACCCCTAAGTCCAGGATACCTTAGGGCAGGGGTCCTTAAACTGTTTACCCAGGGGGCCAGTTCACTATCCCTCAGGCCTTTTGAAGGAAAGACTATAGTTTAAAAAAACAAATATTACGAACAAATTCATGTGCACACTGCACATCTTGATTTGAAGTTCAAAAAAAAAAATAAATGGGGCACATACACCCGGCAGAAAGGATCCACGTCCTCGGCTGTCTGCATGTGGCCCACAGGTTGTAGTTTGAGGACCCCTGCTCTCGGCATTCACCAAGAGGATGTGGTTTCAACCCAAAAGCTTGGAGACTCTACAATTTGTTTAAAAGTGATGGGGCAGAAGGAGTCCCTGATTGACCCACGCAAAACTAGTTTTCCCACCCCCTATTACTAAGAGTTCATAGTTATGGTTAAAGGGAACCAGGATATCCCGATCTGATCCCGTTACTTCAAGTGTGGGCTGACATTGCCACTAAGAAGCCTGCAAATATAAAAGACTTACTCCCTCCCGCAAAGAAAGGGCCCTTGTTTCCAAGGTTTCAGGAAACATGGAAGGACCGGAAAAACAAACGGTCCAAGTTCCCAAAACCACATAGGTGGAGGCCATCCCTCCCCATCACCCTCCCCCACCCCTCCCCTCCACTCCCCTCCCCATCACTCTCCCCTAATCGGCTTTATCCCATTTTGCAGGAGAACTCTGGGAGTGGGAGAGCTGGCTTCAAACCCTTTCTTTCAACCCCCGCCCTATAAGGTTTCTAGGGTCCAGAAATAGACAACTTCTAACAGGCCCTTATTGAGTCACTCCCTCCCCCACCGACCCCCCAAACTCACCCCCACCCCTAACAAGCAGCCCCCCACACACACTAGTACTGGTATGACTTCCATACTCATCAGCCCACCTGGAATGCTTGCCAACAACTTCTCCAGGTGCTGTTCACAATGGAGGAGGGTAGCCCTTCCAGACAGAGGCCCAGTAAGCAGTCAGTGAACCTGATGGTCAGCGAGCGGGCACTCCCCACTTGAGAGAAACTCTTTTGGCCACTACACCAACAATGTGGGATCTCAATTCCTAGCAAGGCCCAGAGGACTTTACCAGGTATCAACCATTGCTCTTACATGACCCTCTGCAGAAGAGCTAGGAAACCTATGAATTTATCTAAGGTCAGTGAGAATTTTCAGGTTCCTATAAGAGAATATCCGCCTGCCTTTCTAGAGTGGCTGAGGGAAGCCTACGGGCTTTATACCCCTAACGGCCCGGAGGCACTGAAAACAGGAGGGCAATAAGTATTGCCTTTATTACTCAGTCAGTCTGCCTCAGACATGACAAAGAAGTGGGAAGGGTTTGAAGGGAAAAATCTTAGCGATTTGGTACAAGTGGCTCATTGAGTGTATAACAACAGAGATGACCCTAGCACGACAGAGACAAAGAAGCTAGCTAAAATAATCGTAATTGACATGAGATACCCCAGAGACTCAGGAAAAGGAGAGCATGGCCCACTCACGGAGAGACTAACCTGTGGGCACCGCCAAGCCATGGGGAAGGACCAATGTGCCTACTGCAGGAAAGAAGGACACTGGAAAAATCAGTGCCTTGAAAACCCCAGGAGAGGTGCACGACCCTCCACTAGAGTGGATGGGCCTCATCTGCACGTAGAAAGACCCAAGCAAGAGACAATAATGCTTGAAGAAGCTCAATGAAGGGGTCAGGGCTCTGTTTCACTTCGCCGCCAAAAGCCCAGGCTAACTCTCCAAGTAGGAGGCCAGGCAGTAAATTTCTTGGTGGACACAGGGGCCACCTTGTCAGGTTCAGAAAGGAATATGGGCACATTTTCAAGAAGAAAGATGTGAATTACTGTGAGCCTATGATTCCTTCCACAGATAACTCACACCAGAAGGTTTGCATGGAGGGTAGGTGGGTTTCCCAAGACAACAAAATAACAAATATCTATCAGCCCTTTGGCCCAGTTAGCCACCTGGTTATGATATCACTGGCTTCTGGCTCAGCTGCTGAGCCAGTGAAGCAGTTATAGCAGGAGAAGACTAGGTGGCCGGTGGCCATCAACGGAAGGACCAAATCTCCACAGTGGGCTTCCTGTTTCAATATGGAGCCACGTATGTTACCTGCTGGACACCATCTCTATCCTGAGCTCATAATTGCCATCGCAGGTCTAGAATGCGGCGCGCAGGTACACACTATATGAAACAGTCTCTGATTAACCCCTCTCGATAACTTGCTGACATGGGAGTCTGGATAATCCTGTACATTTACTTTGCAGATTAGAAAACTCACTCAAAAACACACGGGAGTTGACCCAGAGACACACAACTGGTTAACAACAAAGTCATATTCACAACCAGCGTCTGGACCAAGAGCACGGTGCCCCACAGAACTGTGCCCATCGAGCAGTCAATATCTCCTGGACTCTCAAAAGATCTGAGCTGATACCCACCCCCCCACCCCCACATCCTTGCAGCCCCAAAAGGTTGTATTTCACAGGATGGCACCGGATCTGCAGCTCGCGGAGAGGGACATATCTGATCAGAGAACACAGGGCAGAACAAGGGGGAGGAGGGGAGAATGGAGCACACCCTGGCCCAATACACCTTGAGGATGATGTTCCCAATCAGAGAAGCCAATCCACAGAGAAGACCACATGGGCAGCCCCACGATGAGAAACGTCCCTCAAAGACCCATAGCCTTAGAGGGGACAACACTGGACACACAGTGTGGGAACTACGCCCGAACTGATCCTGCCACTTCGAGGCATGACACTAAGAGAGTGCAGCGGAAGAGTAAGAAAACGGAGCATCAAAGTCCCCGGGGAATGCCAAAGGTGGACTTTGTGGTCAGGGTTCGGTGCCCCCACAGACTGGACTGGAAAACACTCCTAAAGTTCACCACACAGTCCTTGTACTTTTCTTTCTGGTTAGTGTTGTTTTCTTTTAGTGTCATTGGATTTGGGTTGGGTTTTGTTTTCATTTTTGTTTGTTTTTTTTTCTTTTTGCTGCTTGGTTTAGCTCAGTCTTGTTTTGTGCATGTTATTACCTTTACAGGTCTGTCTAATTAAGAGAGGCTGGATGAACAATCTGGAGGAGTAAACATGTGACCGGCCCTTTCCATTGGGCATGGGAGTGAGCACGGTGGGGGGAAAGGAAGTGGTGTAAAGAAACCCAGAGACAAGGGTACAACAAGTGATGGAAAACGGTAGTGAGGGGGATGTAGGAGGCCTGGTAGGGCGTGATCAAAGGTAATGTAACCAAGAGGAATTACTGAAACCCAAAGGAAGACTGAGCATGTCAGTGGGCACAAGAGGAAAATCAAAGAGTATAGAAGAGTGAGCTGGGAAGCAAGGGCCAGTTATAGACGTCTAAATAAAGGCATGTACATATATTTACAAAGGGGCATGGGGAAATAGATCTATGTCCATATGTTTATAGATTTAGTATTAAGGTAGCAGATGGACATAGGGCCTCCGCTCAAGGACTCCCTCATTGCAATAACACTGTTCTATTAAATTGGCATTCTAAGATGCTCACCTTCCCTACACAATCACTGACCACAAAGCGGCTGCATAAGCAAATGTGGTGAAGAAAGCCGATGGTGTCCAGCTACCTAAAGATATAGCGTGTGGGGTCTTAAAGGCCTGAGGGTAAAGAAACAGCCATCTGGCTCTGAAGCAACAGAGCCCACATGGAGAAAGCATACCAGCCTGTGTGATCACAAAGTTTTAAAGGGATAAGGCAACAGGCATCATGAGAACAAAAAAATCTTATCATGGAGAATGAGAGGGGACTGCCGGGTATAGACCCAAAACCTATTTGCAGTGCACTGGATATCCCCTTACAGAAGGATCTCAGAGTGGAGATTAAAGAATACAGGGTATGAGACAGCAAAGATGAAACACAACTTTCCTCTAGTTCTTAATGCTTTCTCTTGCCCCACTATCATGATCCCAGTTCTACCATACTAATCTGGCCAAACTAGAGAAGGTATTCTAGTACCGATAGGAATTTCAAACACGGGGGATCCAGAGTGGATGGGCCCTTTACCAGTGTTATGAGTGGAGATACTGGGAGGGTGGTGGAAGGGCAGGATGGAAAGTGGGAACCGATTACAAGGATCTTCATTGACCTCAAAAGAAAGGTGGGTGAAAATATGACAAAAGAATTAGTACATTTCCAAGGATTGATGAGGGATGGGGGGCGGGCATTGAGGGGGAGAAAATGAGGAGCTGAGGACAGGGGCTTGGGTGGAGAGTGGATATTTTGTGAATAAGGAGGGCAATTAATGTACAGATGGGCTTCAAACAGATGATGTATTTATGGATTGTGGTTAGTGTTGTAGGAGCCACTAATGAAAAGATCATAAAAGAAACAAAAATAATCTTGGCAGAGGGCTCATGCAAGGATGATCTCAGGCTGGATTAGACCAGTCAAAACAGCTACTTGGGTCGCCTCACCCTGTGTCTATTATTGAGTCAGCCATGATGCTTAGGACCCACAGCCCCAGCAGCTGGCCAGAGAGGGAAGTGGATCTTTGAGGCCATTCCACAGGGGGAATGGTCCTCTGTCTTGCAGGGCCCACCCTCCTTTGTAAGCATGCTGCCTGGGGCAAGGCTTTCATGGAGTCCACACCATGGGAGCTCTACTACTCATGGGGGATTGGCAGGAAGCCTCTGCTCATGCGCACACACCACCAACTAGCTGGAGGATCTCCGTGAACAAAGCCTGAGGCAGACAACAAGCCCACTAACTGATGCTGTAAGAGATACAATCAGCATCCAGAAATCTGCAACTGGGAGTAAGAGGCAGCATACCTTGGTCCCAGCCCCTCCCACTCTAATCTACAAGGAGTGACATTGCAAAGCAGAGGGTTTTCATAAAGCACTTCCAGGACTGTGGAATGAGCAGCCTCGTTTGTGGACATGGATACTCTGTGATCCAGACGTACTACCTCCTCCCTTACAGTCAGCTGAGACAAAAACCCTTGCAAGCAGAAAGCCATGCATCTGAACAGTATCCACCAGCCACTCATGTGCAGCACAGCTGCCTCCAAAGAGCCTTCCTGAGTGAGAGAGAAATCATGCAGAAGCCTGGTCTGCACCCAAGAGAGTTTTATGAGCGTTAGGGAGGCGTGGTGGGCAAGTCTGGCTGACCCCAGTGGCTGAATTGAATTTACATGGCCTAGATTGGTCAATCCAGGTACAGGAACCACCCAGGTGACCTCCCCTTCATGGCCAGAAATCTGGACCTCTGAGCATGCACAGGTTGCCTCTCCTAACTGGGCTCTTATCTTGGCCCTATGGGCATACATAACGGATGCCCCAGTCCCTAGCATAGCTACCAAACATTTGCCCCCCTGAAGAGATATGGACCCAAATCTTTGGGGTACTGGGCGACGACATCTCTAGCTGCTTCCTGCTGGCAAAAGGGGCGAGGTTGGGCTTTGGGTCCATACCCTTCCTACACTGCTGGGAGGGGTTGTCCATTGAGGGCAACTTTATCCAGGATGGATAAGGTTGAGGTGGTCCAGGAGATGGTAGTCGTGGACCTGGCACACTTGGTTCAGAAGCTTTAATCACCCGATAACTTCTGAGAAAAACAAACGGTCTAAAAGGTGAACAGTTTGACTACGACAAGGCTAAGCTTGTGAGGTGGCAGTGGCCTTGAAATTAGGTGAGTGTCACAGGAAACAAAAATAATCTTAGGATTACCAGACATGTGTGTTTGTTCATTGGAAGTACAGGAAGAGGGATAAAAGCATTCACACTTTCCCCTAGGAGGGCACAGGTTTGGGCACTACTAGGTGCAGTCGGATCACTGATTCATTTATGATGCTAAGGTCTTGGACCCGCTGATAAGACCCATCCTTCTTTTTAACCCTATAACGCTTCAATTTTAATTTTGGGAAAAAATTTTCTTTTTGTTGTGGACTTTCATAGTTATAAATATATATATATGTATTAATATATACATTTTTTAATGTTATGAAAACATCATGCTTCGCGTTATAGAGTTAAATGGAAATAATGGGCTAGTGCAGGACGAGTCAAATGTGACCAAAATAGAGTAACTGCCTAAGCCATTTTGAATTTTCTTAGGTTCAATTGGAGTAAAGGCTTGTAAATTACCCGGGGTCCAAATTCCCATGGTGCCTCCTACAACGGGTAGAATGTTCAGGGATGTTTCAGGGCTGGGAGATTAATAACCCCTAAGTCCAGGATACCTTAGGGCAGGGGTCCTTAAACTGTTTACCCAGGGGGCCAGTTCACTATCCCTCAGGCCTTTTGAAGGAAAGACTATAGTTTAAAAAATCAAATATTACGAACAAATTCATGTGCACACTGCACATCTTGATTTGAAGTTCAAAAAAAAAATAAATGGGGCACATACACCTGGCAGAAAGGATCAACGTCCTTGGCTGTCTGCATGTGGCCCACAGGTTGTAGTTTGAGGACCCCTGCTCTCGGCATTCACCAAGAGGATGTGGTTTCAACCCAAAAGCTTGGAGACTCTACAATTTGTTTAAAAGTGATGGGGCAGAAGGAGTCCCTGATTGACCCACGCAAGACTAGTTTTCCCATCCCCTATTACTAAGAGTTCATAGTTATGGTTAAAGGGAACCAGGATATCCCGATCTGATCCCGTTACTTCAAGTGTGGGCTGACATTGCCACTAAGAAGCCTGCAAATATAAAAGACTTACTCCCTCCCGCAAAGAAAGGGCCCTTGTTTCCAAGGTTTCAGGAAACATGGAAGGACCGGAAAAACAAACGGTCCAAGTTCCCAAAACCACATAGGTGGAGGCCATCCCTCCCCATCACCCTCCCCCACCCCTCCCCTCCCTCCCCCCTCCCCTCCCCCATCAGTCCCCCACCCCTCCCCTCCCCTGCCCTCCCCATCACTCTCCCCTAATCGGCTTTATCCCATTTTGCAGGAGAACTCTGGGAGTGGGAGAGCTGGCTTCAAACCCTTTCTTTCAACCCCCGCCCTATAAGGTTTCTAGGGTCCAGAAATAGAAAACTTCTAACAGGCCCTTATTGAGTCACTCCCTCCCCCACCGGCCCCCCAATCTCACCCCCACCCTTAACAAGCAGCCCCCCCCCACACACTAGTACTGGTATGACTTCCATACTTATCAGCCCACCTGGAATGCTTGCCAACAACTTCTCCAGGTGCTGTTCACAACGGAGGAGGGCAGCCCTTCCAGACAGAGGCCCAGTAAGCAGTCAGTGAACCTGATGGTCAGCGAGCGGGCACTCCCCACAGGAGAGAAACTCTTTTGGCCACTACACCAACAATGTGGGATCTCAATTCCTAGCAAGGCCCAGAGGGCTTTACCAGGTATCACCCGTTGCTCTTACATGACCCTCTGCGGAAGAGCTAGGAAACCTATAAATTTATCTAAGGTCAGTGAGAATTTTCAGGCTAAGAGAATGTCCGCCTGCCTTTCTAGAGTGGCTGATGGAAGCCTACAGGCTTTATACCCCTAACAGCCCGGAGGCCCCGAGAACAGGAGGGCAATAAATATTGCCTTTATGACTCAGCCAGTCTGCCTCAGACCTGAAAAAGAAGTGGGAAGGGTTCAAGGGAAAAATCTTAGTGATTTGATACAAGTGGTTCATTGAGTATATAACAACCGAGATGACCCTAGCACGACAGAGACAAAGAAACTAGCTAAAATACTAGGAATTGCCATGAGAGACCCCAGAGACTCAGGAAAAGGAGAGCATGGCCCACTCACGGAGAGACTAACCTGTGGGCACTGCCAAACCATGGGGAAGGATCAATGTGCCTACTGCAGGAAAGAAGGACACTGGAAAAATCAGTGCCTTGAAAACCCCAGGAGAGGTCCACGACCCTCCACAAGAGTGGACGGGCCTCATCTGCAACGAGAAAGACCCAAGCAAGAGACAATAAGGCCTGAAGAGCTGCATGAAGGGGTCAGGGCTCTGTTTCACTTCGCCGCCAAAACCCAGGCTAACACTCCATATAGGCCAGGCAGTAAATTTCTTGGTGGACACAGGGGCCACCTTCTCAGGTTCAGAAAGGAATACGGGCACATTTACAAAAAGAAAGATGTGTATTACTGTGAGCCTATGATTCCTTCCACAGATAACTCACACCAGAAGGTTTGCATGGAGGTTAGGTGGGCTTCCCAAGACAACAAGATAACAAATATCTATCTGCCCTTTCTCCCAGTTAGCCACCAGGTTATGATGGCACTGGCTCCTGGCTCAGCTGCTGAGTCAGTGAAGCAGTTATAGCAGGAGAAGACTAGTTGGCCGGTGGCCATCAACGGAAGGACCAAATCTCCACAGTGGGCTTCCTGTTTCAATATGGAGCCACGTTTGTCACCTACTGGACACCATCTCTATTCTGAGCTCATAATTGCCACCCCAGGTCTCAAATGCAGCGCGCAGATACACACTATATGAAACAGTCTCTGATTAACCCCTCTCAATAACTTGCTGACATGGGCTTCTGGATAATCCAGTACATTTACTTTCCAGATGAGAAAACTCACTCAAAAACACAAAGGAGTTGACCCAGAGACAAAAACTGGTTAACAACAAAGTCATATTCACAACCAGCGTCTGGACCAAGAGCACGGTGCCCCACAGAACTGTGCCCATCGAGAAGTCAATATCTCCTGGACTCTCAAAAGATCTGAGCTGATGCCCCCCCTCCCACCTCCTTGCAGCCCCCAAAGATTGTATTTCACAGGATGGCACCGGAGCTGCAGCTCGCGGAGAGGGACATATCTGATCAGAGAACACAGAGCAGAACAAGGGGGAGGAGGGGAGAATGGAGCACATCCTGGCCCACTATACCTTGAGGATGATGTTCCCAATCAGAGAAGCCAGTCCACAGGAAAGACCACATGGGCAGCCCCACGATGAGAAACGTCCCTCAAAGACCCATTGCCCTAGAGGGGACAACACTGGACACACAGTGTGGGAACTGCGCCCGAACTGATCTTGCTACATCGAGGCATGACACTAAGGGAGTGCAGCGGAAGAGCTAGAAAACGGAGCATCAAAGTTCCCGGGGAATGCCAAAGGTGGACTTTGTGGTCAGGGCTCGGTGCCCCAACAGACTGGACTGGAAAACACTCCTAAAGTTCACCACACAGTCCTTGTACTAACTATGAGCTTTTCTTTCTTGGTTAGTTTTGTTTTCTTTTAGTGTCATTGGATTTTTGTTGTCTTGCTTTTTTTGGGTTGCTTGTCTTGGTTTTGTGCATGTTATTACCTTTTCTGGTCTGTCTAAATTAGATAGGCTGGATGTCCAATCTGAAGGACAAAACCCAGGACCAACACTTCTGGGGTGTGGGGCATGGGAAAGAGGGAGGTGGGCGTAAAGGAAGCGGTGTTAAGAAACCCAGAAACAAGAGAACAGGAAGTCATGCATATCCGTGGTGAGGTAGATGTAGGAGGCCTGGTAGGGTGGGATCAAGGGTAATGGAACCAAGAAGAATTACTGAAACCCAAAGGAAGACTGAGCATAGCAGTGGGCACAAGAGGAAAATGAAAGGGAAATAGAAGAGCAAGCGAGGAAGCAAGGGCCTGTTATAGAGGTCTTTAAAAAAGTATGTCCATATGTAAATATATTCATATATGAGCATGGGGAAATAGACCTACGTCCATATATTTATAGGTTTCGTATTAAGGTAGCAGATGGACTCTGGGCCTCCACTCAAATACTCCCTCATTGCAAGAATACTTTGTTCTATTAAACTGGCATTCTATGGTGCTCACCTTCCCCACAGGTACACTGAAGACAAAGCTGATGGTGCCCAGCTGTCAAAAGATATAGCGTCTGAGGTCTTAAAAGCTTGAATGTAAACAAGCGGCCACCTAGCTCAGAAGCAACAAAGCCCACATGGAATAATCACACCAGCCTATGAGATCACGAGGTTTCGAAGGGATCAGGTGTCAGGCATCATCAGAACAAAAACATCTTATTGGGAATGAGAAGAGTGCTTGGTAGAGACCCAAAGCCCATTTCCAGACCACTGGACAATACCTTACAGAAGGGTCTCAGAGAGGAGATGAGCCAAGACTAGGTACGAGATAGCAATGATGAAACACAACTTTCCTCCAGTTGCTAAATGCTTTCTCTCCCCCCATTATCATGACCCCAATTCTACCTTACAAATCTGGCTAGACCAGAGAATGTACACTGGTACAGATAGCAACTGGAAACACAGGGAATCCAGGGTGGATGAGTCCTTTAGGACCAGTATTATGAGTGAAGACACTGAGAGGGTAAGCGGGAGGGCAGTTTGGAAACGGGGAACTGATTACAAGGATGTACATTTTACTTCAACAGAAAAGTGGGTGAAGGGGGATATCAGACAGTGCAAGATATGACAAAAATTAGTAAATTACCAAGGATTGATGAGCGAGGGGTAGCGCACATGGGGGGTGGGGATGGGAATGAGGAGCTGAGGCCATGGGCTTGGGTGGAGAGTGGATATTTTGAGAATGAGGGAAATGAATGTACAAATGTGCTTTACACAACTGATGTATGCATAGAATGTGTTTAGTGTTGTATGAGCCCCTAATAAAACGTTAAAAAAAAAAGATCTGGGCAGAGGACTCATTCAAGGATCATCTCAGGCTGGATTAGACCCTTCTAAGTAGAAAGTCCTGCATCTGAACAGTATCCACCAGCCATTCATGTCCAGTTCTGCTGCCTCCAAAGAGCCTTCCTGGGTTTGTCAGATCTCTCTGGGGACAGACAGACCTCGGTCCTCTGCTCTGTGTGAGAAAGAATGCATGTAGAAGCCTGATTGTCATCCAAGTGGGTTTTATGAGCATTAGGGAGGCATGGTGGGCAACCCTGGTCAACCCCAGCAGCTGAATTTAATTTACATGGCATTGGTGGGTCAATCAAGTTGCAGCACTCACCCAGGTGTACCTCCTCTTCCTGGCCGGAAACCTGAACCTCTGAGCACGCACAGTGTGCCACTCCTTCTTGGGCTGCTACCTTGGCCCTCTGGGCATGCATAATGGACACCCCAGTCCCTAGGATAGCTACCTAACATTTGCCCCCTGAAGAGGTATGGACCCAAATCTTTGGGGTACTGGGCGACGACATCTCTAAGTACTTCCTGCTGCAAAAGGGGCAAATGGGGCTCAGAAGGGATTGTCCACTCAGGTCCCAGGATGGATAAAGTTGAGGTTGTTCAGGAAATCGTGGTCCTGCAGCTGGCACACTTGGTTTGGAGGCCTTGGTAACCTGAGAACTTCTGGAAAAACAAACAAAAAGACAAAAGGTTGAAGAGTTTAAGTGAGACAAGTCTAAGATTCGGAGGAGGTAGTTCCCTTCAAGTTAGGTGAGTGTCACAAAAAATAAGTATACTTAGGATTATCAGGCATGTGTTTGTTCACTCTAAGTACAGGAACGGGGATTAAAGCATTCACAATTTCCCTAGGAGGGCACAGGGTTTGGGCACTACTAGGTGCAGTGGGATCACTGCTTCATTTATGATCCTAAGGTCTTACACCTGCTGATAAGACCCATCCTTTTTTAACCGTATAATGGCTCAATTTTCAATTTGGGGGAAATGTTTTTGTTTTTATTCTTTATTTTCAAAGTTATCTATCTATTTATCTGTCTGTTTATCTATCTATCTATTAATATATACATTTCGTTATATGTTATGGAAATATGCTCAGCGTTATAGAGTTAAATGGTAATATTGGGGTACTACAGGGGGAGTCAACAGTAATCAAAAGTAGAGTAACTGCCTAAGTCATTTTTAATTTTCTTGGCTTCAATTTGAATAAAAGGCTGGTAAATTACCCAGGGACCAAATTTCCCTGGTGCCTCTACTATGGGTAGAATGATCAGGGGTGTGTCAGGGCTGCGAGAATAGTAACCCCTAAGTCCAGGATCCCTTAGGGCAGGGGTCCTCAAACTGTTTACCTAGGGGGCCAGTTCTGTCCCTCAGATCATTGGAGGGTCAGACTATAGTTTTTTAAAAACCTATGAACAAGTTCCTATGCACACTGCACGAGCCGGCTGCTAAGCAGGACAGGCAGAGGCAGCAAAAACACCCTGAGGGTGGAATAAATGTCGTCAGGCCACATGTGCCCCACGGGCCACAGTTTGAGGACGCCTGCCTTAGGGGTTCCTGTGTGCACTGGGGATGAAGGTCTCTACTGCTCCTCAAAAGGAGAAATGCTCTAACTTCTGGCATCTCCACCCATTTCCCATCACTCTACAGAACTGTTCCAGGTGAATCAGGGTTGGAAGGAAAAGTGTGCCATTCTCTGGCCACCATTCTCCTTTCTCAAATAAAGTTGCATAGTGTATCAGCTTTTGTTTGTCTAGCCTCTGTGTCAACTCTATCCCAATTGGACAGGATTCATGCAAGGGGGCAATTCCTGAGTATGAAGCTGCTAAGTCCCATCTGGAAAGCACAAAACAAGGCTATTTAGAGCTTGCTGCCTCAAGGTCAATAACCCCGCTTCAGAGCAGACCCCTGGTGTGCTATTAAACTGATGCCTCTGACAGGTGCCCCCACCATAGACAAAGGGTCAAAGAGCAGTCACTGTGGGCGACTTTAGGTCCAACCATTTTCTAGACAATAAGCTAGGAGGACCACTGCTTGGGATGGCCCCACAGCCTTCCAAGATGCCTGCTGGCAGGAGCAGACTCTCAAATCTCTGAAGGGAAGGGGCATCTGGCAGCTCAGGGAACCTTTAGGAAAATTGGAATTTCTGGCTGGAACATCATGGCAGCTGAGCTATATTAAGAGCTGTCCCCAAAAGTGCGTGAAGAAACACCACTGAAAGCCTAAAAGTAAGGGTTACCCAGGCTAGGCTTCCGAAGGCCTTTGTCTTAAGACTGAGCAACGGAAAACCAGCCAGTAACAAGGAACAAACCTACACTGGTAGAACACTAACCCTAGAACACCTGAAGTTTTCAATGCAGGAAATAATATTTTTTTGTTTTTATTCTTTACTT
Source organism: Tenrec ecaudatus (assembly GCF_050624435.1). Lineage (NCBI taxonomy): Eukaryota > Metazoa > Chordata > Mammalia > Afrosoricida > Tenrecidae > Tenrec > Tenrec ecaudatus. The sequence goes on along the minus strand of NW_027459339.1, from coordinate 216,008 downwards.
TCATTGTTATCAATATATATGACAACCAAAGTATATTTTAAAAGTACAAATTTTCAAAAATATAACCAAATTGTCATATTTATAATATATAATTTTGGTGCCAGATACATTTTAATTAAATGTTACAAAAAAGTCCTGCTCAGTGTTATAGGGCTCAAGCAGCTTGTTTTAAAAACCAGGAGAAAGGCAAAGGGAACGGAGGGTAAAAGGGAAACATTTGGCTGCCGGGACAAGGCAGGGCTATCTCCCAGGCCTAAATCAACCAGCTCCCGAGGCAGTGCCCTTCCACGTGTTTGGACTGGTGGGCACCATTTTGGCCAGGGTCATAGGCCCTGTTTCCCCATGGCGGCTATGTAGGTTCTCTGGGAAAACCATAAAGAGCCTTGATAATGGTGAAGCCATTCTGAACTGACAGAAGCCACCATGAAAGGTAAATAAAGTAGCTATGAACTGTCAATGAACTAGCTGATATTGGGGTGGTAGGCCGTGCAGACGTAGCCCAAGGGAATGTCCCAAAGGAAATGGATGTTCAGAAGGCTTTTGAGAACAAGAGCAGTTTTTGTTCAACTAAGAATGGCTAACCGCAACACCCCACTTCTCTACTCTGCCTGCTTGCACACCTGCACATTGCACAAGTATAAAAACCTTTGGAAAATTCAACTGGGGGCTGCTCAGTCTCCTCTCAAGAGGGCTGACAGACCCTGTGCAGAAAATAAAACTTTTTCTGTTGAACTTGCCGGTGGTCGGAGATGCTTTCTTTCTGGGAATGGACAGTAGCTACAACATTTCGAGGTGCACCGAGATCCGAGTGCCACTGTCGGAGCCTGCTTAGAAAGGGGAACCAGGACATCCTGATCTGATCCCTTAAATTCATGTGTGGATTGACATTGCCACTAAGAAGCCAACATATATAAAAGACTTACTTCCTCCCCCAACATAAAGAGTTCTTGTTTCCAAGATTTCAGTAAACATGGCAGGACCGGAAAAACAACCTGTCCAAGTTCCTAAAACCACCAAGGTGGAGGCTGTCCCTGTCCCTCCCCCCTCCCTTCCCCCTTTCCCTACCTGTCTGATTTATCCCATTTTGCAAGAGGACTCTGGGAGCAGGAGAGCTGGCTTCCGACCCTTGGTGCCGCTGCCACCCTATCAGGTTCCCAAGGGGCCGGAGAGAGGAATACTCACAGCCTCTTTTTGAGCCCCCCCACCCCACAACAAATACACTAGGGCAGGCATGTCTTAACAACCCCCAGAGAAAGATCACTCAGCAGCAGCCATTCTCCCCTTAAGGCAAGCAGCCCCCAAACCTGGGAAGACTCCCGAATCCCTTTTTCAGTATATGTTCCCTTTTGTTCCAGGGGTTTGTATAATTGGAACCAACAAAACCCCTTTTTTCTGACAAACCATAAGGTCTGATTTCTTTGCTAGATATGGTTTTCCATACTCATCAGCCCACCTGAGGTGATTTCCTGCAACTTCTCCAGGTGCTGTTCATATCAGAGGAATGGGACCCCTTCCAGAGAGGCCCAGAAGGCAGTCAATGGACCTAATGGTCAGCCAGCGGGCACTCCCCACTTGAGAGAAATTTTTTTCCCCACTGCACAACCAATGTGGGATCCAAACTCCTAGCAAGGCCCAGAGGGCTTAAGCAGATATCACCAGTTGCTCTTGCAGGGCCTCCGCTTAACCACTAGGAAGCCTATAAATTTATCTAAGGTCAGTGAGAATTCTCAGGCTCCTACAAGAGAATGTCCGCCTGCCTTTTTAGAGTGGCTGATGGACGCCTACGGGCTTTATACCCCTATTGACCTGAAAGCCCCCTGAGAACAGGAGGGAAGTAAGTATTGCCTGTATTATTCAGTCAGTCTGCCTCAGACATGAAAAAGAAGTGGGAAGGGTTTGAAGGGAAAAATCCTAGTGATTTGGTAGAAGTGGCTCATTGAGTGTATAACAACAGAGACAAAGAAACTAGCTAAAATACTAGTAATTGCCATGAGAGACCCCAGAGGCTCAGGAAAAGGAGAGCATGGCCCACTCACGGAGAGACTAACCTGTGGGCACCACCAAGCCCCGAAGAAGGATCAATGTGCCTACTGCAGGAAAGAAGGACATTGGAAACATCAGTCCCTTGAAAACGCCAGGAGAGGTGCACGACCCTCCACTAGAGAGGACGGGCCTCATTCACACCTAGAAAGACCCAAGCAAGAGACAATAATGCTTGAAGAAGCTGAATGAAGGTGTCAGGGCTGTTTCACTTGGCCTCCAGGATCCCACGCTAACACTCCAAAAAGGGGGCCAGCCAGTAAATTTCTTGGTGGACACAGGGGCCACCTTCTTGGTTTTGGAAAAGACTACAGGTGCATTGTCAAAAGGAAAGATTTTAATTACAGGTGCCACATGGCAGACCCAAGCATACCCATGGACAACGGCCAGAATAACAGATTTAGCACAAGAGACAGTTCCACACTCCTTCCTGGTAATGCCTCAGGGCCCCTTTCCCCTAATTGGTCGGGATTTATTACGATAAATGGTGGCCATGATTACTTTCTCATCTGCTGCAACCACCTTAACCCTTGAACTTGAAAAGGCAAAGGTTTTGCTCACCGCTCCACTGCCAGAGGGATATGTGTTTTATCAAAGAGCAGAAGAAACCTCCTCAAAGGAACTTCTTGATAAATGGCTAAAAGATATTCCTTTTGTTTGGGCAGAGAACAACCTGCCAGACCTTGCTGAACATCAGGTGCCTGCGGTCGTACAACTTCTGAGCTCAGCCACACTGGTGAGTGTCAAGCAAAACCCTACTCCCTGGAAAGCACAGGTGGGTATTGCTGTTCACATATGCAGACTAAAGAGGACAGGCATTTTGGTGCCCTGCAAGTCCACATGGAACGCTCCCCTGCTGCCCATGCCGAAACCGGGAACTGAGGACTTCCAAATGGTGCAGGATCTCGGAGAGGTAAATGCGAGGGTAGAAACTGTCCACTCCACGGTACCAAACTCCGAGACCCTCCTGAGTACTATCCCATCAAACTGAATTTGTTATACTGTTTTGGACTTAAAGGATGCTTTGTTCTCCATACCCTTGTCCTCTGTACGTCAACCCAATGAAGACTTACAGGAATACAAGGAGGAACACCCCCAAACCCCCTTGCTCCAGTATGAAGATAACCTCCTCCTGGCCTCCGAAACCCTGGAGGAATGCCCAAGTGCTACCGAGGACCTGTTAATAGTCCTTGGCCAATTGGGGTCCAGGGAATCTGCAAGAGAGGCTCAACTGTGTGTCAATAAAGCTGTATACCTAGGCTACCAACTGGAGGAGGGAAAACAGACCTTGTCCCCCAGCCGCACTGAGGTGATCCTCAAAATCCCAGTCCCTGAGACTAAGAGGCAGGTGTGAGAGTTTCTAGGATTTGTGGGGTACTGTCCATTGTGGAATTTGGGATTTGAGGGATTAGCCAAACTCCTATATGCAAGTACTGGGGAAAGGAAAAAACTTCAATGGACTGAAGTAGAACAGCAAGCGTTTGAATCCTTAAAAACGTCGTTCATATGGGCACCCTCTCTTCCCCTTCCAGACATAGAAAATCCCTTCCAATTGTCTATGAGGCCAGGGGCACAGCAAAAGGAATGCTAACTCAGAACTTGCAGCCATGAAAGAGACCTGTGGCCGATCTTTCAATCACACTAGACTCTGTAACTGCAGGATGGCCGAGCTGCATGCGAGCTGAGGCTGCCACGGCCATCCTAGTTATAGAAGCTAGGAAGCTTACACTGGGGCAGGATATTGCTGGGGTAGGGGGACCTATGGTTGAGCCCCTCCTAACAAGTCCCCTGGACCGGTGGATCTCGAATGCCAGGATTATACCACAAATCCCCAAGGTAATGGCCATGACCATGCCATCCCAAGTGTTACTGCCACAACCTACATACTCGGAAAATGATCTAAAGGTAAGCCAAGAGCTGGGCTGCCAAAGAAACTCGGAGCATCCAGGTGGCTGCTCCATCCTGATGGAAGAAGATTCATGCCAGAAGCTCTGGGAGAGATCTGATTCAAGGACTACGTGAAGGTATGCACTCAGGATCCTCTAAATGGTCTCAGTTGCTCCTCAGGTACTTTTACATACCCAGGCTTGGACACTGGGTGGCAGATGACACCACTGTTGCTTTCACTGTGCTCGCTCGGGGAAACATCCCTAGAAAAGAAAAGGAGCAACCCCAACCACAAGCTCGAGGTAGTACTCCTGGAGAATTCTGGGAGGTGGACTTTATGGATATCAAACTTAGAAAGTATGGCTACGGGTATTTGCTGGTGCTAGTGGACACCTATTTTGGATGGGTGGGAGCCTTCCCAACGAAGAAGGACACTTCTGCCACTGGGTGTAAATTATTAGTAACTAAAATTGTCCCTAGATTTGGCTTCCCACCACCTTGGGGTCCAACAATGGCCCAGTATTCATTGCTCAAATTACTAAAGTATTAGCAATGCTTCTAAATATTAACTGGAAGCTCTACTGGGCTTATAGGCCCCAAAGTTCAAGGCAAGTAGAAAGAATAAACAGAACCCTAAAGGAATTGTTAGTTAAGTTGCATTTAGAAACTGGCGAGAACTGGATTGATCCTTTCTTTACCTTTTGCCCTACTTCGAGTCCGATGCACTCCCTATGTGAAAAGCACGACCCCGTTTGAATTTAAGTTTGGCAGACCTTCCCCAATCCTCCCAAGACTGAAGGAAGTAGAAGTAATGGAAGTCACTACTTGTTCCTTCATGAAGTGCCTGCAGGCTGTCCAGCAGGTGAGACAAATCATCTGCTCCGACACCTTCATTTTGGGCCCAACCAAGGGAAAGGTGAAGAGGCAGCCCACAACTTGCAACCTGGAGACTGAACGTGGGTAAAGAAGCACTGACCCGAGACCTTAGAACCTAGGGGGACTGGCCCATACTAGGTGATACTTATAACACCAACTGCTATTAAAGTAGTGGGGAAGGGGCCGTGGATTCATCAGTCACAAGTCAAAAAAAGCCCTCCCTGAGCATATCCTGAAAAGATGAACACTCAGAAAGACAGAAAAACCCTCAAAATTAAGGCTTTACAGAACTTAATTGTTTTTGTCTGAGCATTGCTGACAGCACCCGCCATTTCGCCCAACCACAAACACATCTGTGGACTGCTACTCAAACCTCCAACAGTGAATATGTAACTTCTTACACTGGGTCTGACCCCCGTTTCCGCTTTGATTTGTTTGATTTGCTAGGAAAGAGCTGGCATTCCGGATCCTTTAAAGGTAAAGGGCACAATGGGGCCCATAACCGGAATCCCGTCCTATGGGTGCGGAATACCCTCTATAGAAAGAAGGCTCCAAACACACCATTTCTATAGATGCCCGGCTCATGGGCTCCCTAACTGCCAAGGGGAGGGACATTGCCATTGTGCAGCTTAGGGTTGTGAAACTATCATCTTCAGGGTGGAAACTTGTTAAAGACGACCCTATTGTTTTTACAAGAATGGGACTCAAGTCGGAGGGGTTTGATCCCACCACGTGTATGGTTTCCAAATGTAACCCAATAAGAACTGGATTCAAGCGTTATTGGGTTCACTGGGAACACATGGGGAATTCAGTATTATGTAAATGATAGAGATCCCGGGACAACCTTTACTATGCAGCAAAGTAAAATATGGCAACTTCCTGTCCATAAATAGGCCCAAACCTGGTGATAAATCCTGAAGAGCCACAGCTGGGTGTCATTAAGATTCCTTTGCCGCACCCTCCAGACTCTTCAGTAACTTTCCCGTTCACTGCCAGCCCAACTCAAAGGGCCCTTCCCATTCAGGAGCCACCTCAAGGTTCTGTGTTTGATACTCTGGATGCTGTATTCCAATTTATGAACTCAAATCCTAACCTCGCAACTGATTGTTGGCTTTGTCTGAACCCTGCTCCCCCTTACTCGGTAGGCACAGCTATAAATAGCACTATTGGTGCAGAGCGTAATCCAATTAGAAATGTTAGTAAGAAGGATTACACGAAGCAGCAGTCTGTAGGTGAGGTTAGAGTGGACTCAACTCTAGCTCACTTTAAAAGATTACCAAGGGCGAAGACTGTTTTTATTCATCTAATTATCCCTTTAATATATCAAAATATCAAGATTTTTGCCTTCAAGCTGTTCCTATTGAACCAAATGGTGATCCTTATTTGTTATCTGCCCCAACGGGTACTTGCTTTACTTGTTCCACAGGACTAGCACCCTGTCTCCTTTCCCCAGTATTAGCAGCAGACCCGGGTATTTGTGTCCTAGTGCATGTTATTCCTCAAGTGTACCTGTGTTCTGGTGAAGGAGGTAGGGATAACTTTGGAATTTCTGGATGAGCTAAAAGAGCCCCAATGTCAGTCCCACTGTTAACGGGGCTTGGGATTATGGGATTAGCTGCAGTCGGGTCAGTTGCTTTAATACAAGGAAACTTAAACTATCAGACTCTTAGTCAGCAAATTGCTTTAGATTTACAGGGATAAAAATACCATGTTTCCCATTTAGAAAGATCCTTAGACTCCCTTGTAGAAGTGTGTTGCCAAACTGCCGAGGGCTTGACTTGCTCCTTTTGAAACAAGGAGTGTTGTGCATGGCATTAGGAGAAACTTGTTTTATGCAAACCATTCAGGAATCATTAAAGATAGTTTAGCCCTGGTTAGGAAAAGATTAGAGGAAAGAGTCAAGAAAAGAAATGAAGAAACCAATTGGTTTGAAAAGCTACTTAATTGGGCAACCTGGCGAACCACCCTAGTAACGCCCCTAGCCGGATCCCTAATCCTCCTCCTGCTAAACCTCACGTTTGGACCAATAATAACCAATAAGCTAGTGGCAGTCCTCAAACAGAAAGTACAAACCATAAAACTCTTAGTGCTGAGCCCACCATACACTGGGCTGGCTACCGCAGATTCAATGATTTGAACTCGGCTAAGAAGAGGAGGGAATGTAGCAGCTCTGGGCAAAGCTTAAACAGCCTTGACAAGAGAAGTCATTTTGAGCTGATAGAAGCCATTATGAATAGTAAATAAACTAGCTATGAACTGTCAACGAACTAGCTGATATTGGGGAGGTAGGCTGTGCAGACGTAGCCTAAGGGAATGTACAGAAGGAAAGACCAGAGCAGGTAATGTTCAACTAAGAATGGCTAACTGCAACACACTGCTTCTCTACCTGCTTGCATACCTGCACATTGCAAAAGTATAAAAACCTTTGGAAAATTAGACTGGGGGCCACTCAGTCTCCTCTCAAGAGAGCTGACAGTCTCTGCGCAGAAAATAAAACTTGTTCTGTTGAACTTGCCCGCGGTCTGGGTGGCTTTCTTTCTGGGAAGAGACAGTAGCTACAACAGACACAGGTGGCGCCATTCTGCCTGGGAGTGGAGTCATGTGGCTGGGAAAATGGAAGCCGCAGATTGTGGCCTAGCCAAAAGCCAGCCTGGAGCCAACCACCCAGCCAGAGACCGGCCCAAACCAACAGGGTAGATGTGGGCGCTCCCAGCCATCCTGATTGGCGGAGCCGCAGCACACCACTGTGTCCCAGTCTTGGTGCAACAGACTCCATTTTGAGGCCTGCACCTCCATCTTAGCTCTCAAGACTGACCCCTAACCGACCTCCCCTCCCCTGCTCTACCCCAAATTCCTGGAACCAGCTCGTCCCAAAGCCAGAATGTTTTCTGAATATATGGTCACTCCACCCCTCCCTCACATATAGATAAGATTAACGACCCCTCTGAAGCACCTATGTGCGCAGATCCACCCCAGCCATGATCAAAATACTCTACGGACAACCTTTTCTTTTCTCGCCTCTTCCTGCAACTGATTGCCCTCTGCTAGCTTCGTACCTTCCATACTTGTCCTTGCTCCGCAACCTTCTTAGACAACACGAAAACTCCCCCATCCCTGAACCATCTCCGACCTCTGCTGATCACCAAAAACCAGTGCATCCTGGAAATGCTGTGTTAATTAAATCCCTAGCACCCAGACCCTTAGCACCCCGGTGGGAAGGCCCTTACACCGTAGTGCTCACTACTCCCTTGGCAGTCAAGGGTCTTGGAATAGATTCCTGGGTACATTTGTCCCGAGTCAAGGCAGCAGTGAACTCTGACCATGGCTCCCAGTGGTCTGACTCAGTCTAGTGGTCCTATGTCTCTCCGCCTCACTCGCCTCACCAAGCCAGCCAGCTAAACCTAACATAATTTCCCCTTTTGCTAGCGATTTTACTTGACTGAAAACTATACCAATTACGCCCGCACTAAGCGTTATGATTATTTGCTGGCCACCGCTGACTGCCCACCCACAGGGTGCAGAACACCCATATACTTAAATTTCACTGACTTTAAGCGGCATCAAGGAAAAGCTGATCCCATTATTTGCTACCTGTATGACCAGAAGGCAACTACCCAATGTGCAAAAAGGTGAATACAGAAAAATGTAGGGTGTCCTTGGTCTTCCTGCCAGATACTTTACCTTTCCCTTTGTCCCCAGGGATGATTCTACTACCATAAATCTAAATACACTCTCACAATCCCAGACCCCTGGGATAGCCGCTGGACACCTCTGGTTCCAGGAGCGTGGTACGCCACTCGCCGAGAGAAATTTCCAGACGCCAAACTCTATGTATGGAGGTCGCTACTCCAGGTCCAATCCACCATCCACTGTAATATTCAGATCCAAGACCTTCAACTCACTAAGCAAATTTCTAAACCTTCTGAGTCTCCCTTCTCCCAGCTTACCCTGCTACAGCAGGGACTGGCCATCGCCACTTTGCTGGACTAGCCAACCTCTCCACCTGCTGCATGTGTGCAGCCCTAGAACGCCCTCCTCTGGTAGCAGTACCAGGTCCTGCCCTGTCATTTTCATCCAACGTAAAGACCACAAAACCCATAACCATCCCCAATATTCCTCTGTACATCCAACCAGAAAACACTCAAGTGCCCTTTTGCTACTCCAATCCATCGACACAGACATGTAATGTCACCCAAATCCCCTCCAAACCACTAACAGCGCCAGAAAAAAATTTTCTTTTGGTGCAACTATACACTAAGCATTTAAACATCAGTTCTACCTTACCCTTTTGTGCCTGCCCGTCACTCTGGTTCCGCAGCTCACTACATACACTCCGGCTGAGGTCCAGGACAAATACATCCAGGTATACAGTCGCCAAACTAAAAGAGCAGTTTTTCTTCCGATAGCAGTGAGAATCTCCTTAGCCTCAGCAGCAGGTGCAGTAGGACTCAGCGGCGGGACCCTTAGACCCTCTATCACCACAGCAGACAAGTTATCCACACGCTTCCAGCTGGCAGTCGATGCCTCTGCCAAATCTCTAGCCTCCCTGCAGAAACAAACAACCTCTGTTGCCCAAGTTGCCTTGCAGAGCCGCTGCACTTTAGACCTCATCACTGCTGAAAAAGGAGGAACCTGCTAATTCCTCCAGGAGGAATGCCGTTATTACATCAATAAGCTGGGAATTGTGGAAACTAGAGTCCAGACCCTCAACAAGCTAAACCGTGAGCTGCAAAACAACAGATTCAGAACAGACGGATCCTCTTCCTGGTGGAACTCTTCTCTGTACTCCTTCCTAGCCCCCATACTAGAACCCATAATTTTAGTAGTAATTTTGCTCTTAATTGCTCCTTGTCTCATTCAGCTCCTGCAAAGTTGACTCCGCGAAATCACCCGTATAGCAGTCCACCAGCAACAACAACCTCTCCACCCTGTGCCAGGCCGCAACTCCCAGTACTCTGCCTGGAAAAGCCCCTCCCCTTGCTCTTCGCCCACTACCCACAGGAAGCAGTTACAGAAATGGACTAATGTCCCTTTTCCCTATAGGGTCAGTCTAAAACGTCCTGTCTTGGCACAACAGACTCCATTTTAGCTCTCAAGACTGACCCCTAACTGACCTCCCCTCCTCTGCTCAACCCCAAATTCCTGGAACCAGCTCCTCCCAAAGCCAGAAGGTTTTCTGAAGATATGGTCACTCCACGCGTCCCTGACATATGTAGGTAAGATTAACGACCTTCTCCCTTTGGAAGCACCTGTGTGCGCAGATCCACCCCCCCCCCCAAGCTATGATTCTTCCCAGCTGTGCCTGCCAGCAGTGGGCATAAAAACGCCGCCAGGATTTTTTCCCTGGCGTGGCTTCAATAGCTCAATACCCTGAGTTGCTGAACCCGCCACAAGTTCGCAATAAAGCCTGCTTCTAAAACTTAATTAATTGGGTCTTTGATTCTGTTTTCGAGTCCAAATAAACTTTTACACTGAGCCTCGAGAAGGCTTTGGGAGTCAAAATCCTCCCAGCCTCCAGGCAGCAGCGTCCCAGCCCCCTCCCAAATGCAGCCCGGGAAGGCAGGCACAGAGAGGCACATCAAGTCCCGCACACCAGCAAGAAACGGCGCAAAGACCAACACCAGCAAGAAATGGCGCAAAGACAGACACCAGCAAGAAACGGCGCAAAGACCGACACCAGCAAGAAACGGCGCAAAGTCCGACACCAGCAAGAAACGGCGCAAAGTCCGACACCAGCAAGAAACGGCGCAAAGACCGACACCAGCAAGAAACGGCGCAAAGACCGACACCAGCAAGAAACGGCGCAAAGACCGACACCAGCAGGAAACGGCGCAAAGACTGACACCAGCAAGAAATGGCGCAAAGACCGACACAAAAGGCTGGGGCTGCGGCAATACGCTACAAGCGTCCCCAGGGGCCTCCACCGTATTGGGTGGGGCGCCACTTGGATTGGCTCACCTAGGCCAGGTGAACTCAACCCAACAATTCTCCCAAGGGTGGTGAGGTGAAAGGAGCCCAGAGGGGCCCACAACCCGTGAGACCAGCATGGGAAGGCCCACTCCTGGGCCCGGCTTACCTCATAGCTTCCAGTCACACAGCACCGCTTCTGTTCGAACATCACCGCTTCTGTTGGACCTCACCTGGGGCAGGTGTGCCTCGGTCCTCGGCTCCACGCCAGAAACAGCTCACGCCGAGGCCTGGTTTGGGATCCTCTTGAGTTTTATGAGCGGTTAGGGAGGCGTGGTCGATGACGTAGTTCGACCTCATTGGCTGTATTGTTGAATTGAATTCACCTGGCCTAGGTGAGCCAATGCAGGTACAGCGCCCACCCAGGCGTAGCTCCCCCTGCTGGCTGGAAACCTGAACTTCTGAGCATGCAGTGAGCCTCTACTTCATGAGCCGGTAGCTCAGACCTCTGAGCTTGTGTAATGGGCCTGCCAGTCCCTATGCTAGCTCCCTAACAGGTTTTCCAGCCAAAGGTCTGCCTTCTGGGGCTGTTCTACAGAAAGCACTTGGTTCCTGACCCCTACGCATTCAGGGTGGTGGATGCCCTTGCTTCCATGCTTGCTTCTATGTAATTCTGGAATGGTCCTTGTTTCACACGGTCGGCGAGGTCAGGAATTCTGGGCTGGTTGGCTACCAGGCACAAAATAAATAGCCAACGGATTGAAATCTCAACCCCTATATTGGTTTATTATGGACCACACAGACTTGTCTTCTGGAACTTCCCTCCTCAATTTCTGAACCCTTGAACTCCTTGCCACCTCTACGTGGAAAACAAGGATTCCAAACTCCGATCACCACATCTGCCTGCCCCCCCCCCAGTCCCTCTGTGGTCCCCCTTGTCTTCCAGAGGTGCATTGTCAACCAGCAAAGTCGGGCCTCTCCATTTCTCAGAAGCTGCAGATTGTTACGTGACATCACCCTGTGTTTAAATGTTAGTGATTATGCTATCTAAAAAACAAATCTGAGCCAACTGGGGACAAACAAAACTCATTTCAAACACCAGCTCTGTCTCCCATAAGGTCCCGTGTACAACTGCTAAAACACAACAGTGGGTCCTGCTGGGTCTCTACTATCATCTGGGAGGAAGGCTATTTATTACCGGGAATCCTACCTTGGTCCCTTGGTGTTAATTGCAGACTCACTGGGTGACGGATTGTATCTGACACGCACCATGTTTCCCGCAGCAAACACAACACTTTGTCAAACTCCGTTTGGTATTGCTCCATCCCTCCATCATTCTCCCTAATGACAAAAATAATTAACACATTCATATAAAAGCACAGGATGAGGAGAGCTTTAATTTATTCATCTAGTTCAGGGTCCTCCCTGTTATCAATATATGACAAGTTAATGTCATATATTAATTAAAAAGCAACAGTGAAGCAATTTAGGAAACTGAGGGATTGTCATGGGTCCTGGTTGTGACAGCATGTTTTGGGGATCATGGAAGATTACAGATTTGCCTTCTGTGGTATCTCATATCCATCATCCAAAAACTACCTGCTCTTAAGGGTAGAGAGAGTGAGCTTGTCTTTGAAAAAGGTGCCTGGGTCTCTTTTCCGGTTGCCGCAGCGCTAGGAACCATGAGTACCAAAGTCTCTCGCGACACCCTCTACGAGGCGGTGCGGGAAGTCCTGCACAGGAACCAGCGCAAGCGCCGGAAGTTTTTGGAGACGGTGGAGCTGCAGATCAGCCTGAAGAACTACGACCCTCAGAAGGACAAATGCTTCTCTGGCACCGTCAGGCTTAAGTCCACCCCGTGCCCCAAGTTCTCAGTGTGTGTCCTTGGGGACCAGCAGCACTGTGACAAGCGAAGGCCGTGGAGATCCCTCACATGGACATCGAGGCGCTCAAGAAGCTCAACAAGAATAAGAAGTTGGTCAGAAAGCTGGTCAAGAAGTATGATGCCTTTTTGACCTCAGAGACCCTGATCAAGCAGATTCCTCGAATTCTGGGCCCGGGCCTGAACAAGGCCGGGAAATTCCCTTCCCTGCTGACCCACAATGAGAACATGGTGGCCAAGGTCGACGAGGTGAAGTCCACCGTCAAGTTCCAGATGAAGAAGGTGCTGTGTCTGGCAGTGGCAGTTGGCCATGTGAAGATGACAGATGATGAACTCGTGTACAACATCCACTTGGCTGTCAACTTTTTGGTTTCGCTGCTGAAGAAGAATTGGCAGAATATCCGTGCTTTGTACATTAAGAGCACCGTGGGGAAACCCCAGCGCCTGTACTAAGCTACGGTTCAATAAACTTTATTGTTCCTGTTAAAATAAAAAGAAAGAAAGAAAAAAGTGCCTGGGTTTGGTAGCTGCTCACAGGATGGCAGGTGTAACGTATTATGAGAATTTAACAAGGCTCTGAGAAGACGGTTATTGGAAGTTCTGGCTGGAGGGCAAGGCCATGACTCCTGAAAGATTCTGGATCCAAAAGTCAAGTCAGAACTGGATGCCACAGACTTTCTCAATCCAGCCCTCTTTGCCCCTCCCCTAAGGCCAATACATTTCTTTTTTTTTTTCTTTCATTATTTATTTATTTATTTTAATCGTTTTATTGGGGCTCATAAGGCTCTTATCACAATCTGTACATACATCAATTGAGCAAAGCACCCTTATACATTCGTTGCACTCATCACTCTCATAATTCACCTTCCACTTGGGTTCGTGGAATCAGCTCGGTTTCCCTTTTTTTTCCCCCCATCCCCCTCCCTCCCCGATCCCACCCCTGGTCCCTTGATAATTTATAAATAATTATTACATCTTATCTTACACTCCCCGGCGTCTCCCCTCACCCGCCTCCCCCTTGCCAATCTCCCAGAGAGGAGGTTACACATAGATCTCTGAGATCGGTTCTCCCTTTCTACATGCCCTTCCCTCCTGGTGTCGCCACTCCCACAGCTGGTGTTGAGGGGTTCGTCTGTCCTAGATTCCCTGTGCCTCCAGATCCCCACTGCACCGCTGTACATCCTCTGGTATAACCAGGTCCACAAGGCAAGGTAGGATTGGGGTCATGATGATTGGGAGGGGAGGAAGCGTTCAGGAACTAGAGGAAGGTTTTGAGTTTCATTGTTGCTACACTGAACCCTGAGTGGCCCATCTCCTCCTCACTACCCCTCTGGAAGGGGTGTCCAGCTGTCTACAGGTGGGCGTTGGGTCCCCATCATGCACTCCCCCTCTTTCACGGTGATGTGATTCTCACCACCACCCCACCTTTGATGTTGGAGACCTGGTCTCCTCTGTCCTTCATGATCACCTATGTTGGTGTGCTGCTTCCGTGTGGGCTCGGTTGCTTCTGGGCTAGATGGCCGCTTGTTTGCATTCAAGCCTTTAAGCCCCCAGACGCTATATCTCTCAGTAGCCGGGCACCATCCGCCTTCTTCACCACACTTGCTTATGCACACTTTCGTCTTCAGCCATTATGTAAGAGAGGTGATCACACAATGATTGATTTTGTTCCTTTGTATCTGCTACATGGTCCATTCAACACCTTGTATTCGCTTAGGCCGTGTGCTTCTTCTCTGTGGGTTTTGTTGCTTCTGAGCTAGATGGCCGCTTATTTGCCTTCAAGCCTTTAAGACCCCAGACGCTATATCTTTTTTTTGATAAGCCGGGCACCATCAGCTTTCTTCACCACATTTGCTTACACACACGGCTGTCTTCAGTGATCATGTCGGGAAGATGGGTATCCTGCAATGGCTGCTTAGCAGGGTGAGGTGCTATTGTATTGGGGGATTATGCATGAGGAGGCCCAATGTCCATCTGCTACCCTACTACTGAACCTATAAATATATGCATATAAATCTATTGCCCCCATAATCATAAATATGTTTACATATGTACATGTCTGTATTTAGGCTTCTCTGTATGCACTTTGCCTCCTACTCCTTTCCTCTATTTCCTTTCGCTTTCCTCCCGACCCATTACCATGTTTAGCCTTCATTCTGGATTCAGTAGTTCCTCTCAGTTACCTTGCTCTTGGTCACTCCCTTCCAGTCCTCCCCTCCCCTCCCTCCTCTGGTTTTGAACCATTCGCTGTTCCCTTGTCCCTGTGTTGGGCGACACCTCCTCCCTTCCCCTACCTCCCACGCTCTCATGTCCCTCCAGGACCGTTGGTCCTGTTGTTTTCTTCTCTCATTATTTGTCCAGCCTATCTTGTCTAGGTGGACCTGCTGACATAGTAATACGTGCATACAAATGGATATGACTTTGACTGCGCCCAAGTGGCCCATAAGAACATGGCTTTGACAGAAGCAACATCGACACGCTGATAAGCAGAAAAGCCACTAGCATACAAAATTTACTGGGTAAAAAAACAAAACAAATTTAAAAAGACTAAACAAAAAGATAGCAAATATTAAAAGAAAAAATTGCTAGTAGTTCAAGGTCCTTTCATTGGCCTTTAGGAGTGTTTTCTAGGTGTAGCTTGTGAGGTGCCACGTCCTGGCCCAGAAGACCATCCTTTCTACTCCCTCGGGCTCCCTTTGCTCTGCTTCCTTCGCTGCTCCATTGCATGTCCCCAGTGTTTGCCTCAGTGTGGTGGGGTCAGCTCAGTTGCCCATCCCCCATTGTGTCTCAGGTGCTGTCCCGTGTAGGGCCATGTGTTGGTGCAGGATGTCATATCTCGTAGTGTGGTCAGCTGAATGGTCCTCTCTGTATGATGGGCTCTTCTAGCTGGTCTATGGACTTTGGGCTTGGTGGACTCAGGTGTACTCCACTATGTCCTTTCTCCTTCTTTTGTTTCAGCTTCCTTCTGGATGTGGTGTGGTGGGTCAGTTCCTTTCCCACTCCAGACAATCTATTTTTGTTTTCTGTGGTATTCCCTTCGAGTGTGGGGGTCGGCCTAATTCTGGTTTGGGCCGGCTTGTCGTCCAGCCTCTTTGTGTAGACCTCTGTACTTTGCATTGTCCTCCTTGTTTGGTGTGTCGTGTTGGGGTCCGTATGCATGTTCCAAGTCTGTGGGGACATAACCGATACTCTCCCCCGGGTGGGTTAGTACCCTGCCCCCCCCCATACCATCCATTCGGATTCTCCCCCTCCCGGTTCTCCCTCTCCCTACCCCACTACCCCTTCTTTATGCTGGGCTCTTATGTACCTCCCTAGGTGTGGCCTGTCCTCCCTCCAACTATCTATGCTTCCTCCCGTTTATTGTGGGATGGATGTTTATTCTTCTATTTCTGTCATGCTGATTGTACTTACCTCAGGGGACTCGTGTTGTACCTGTCCCTTTGGGTCTGGCTTACCTTGCTTAACATAATTCCTTCCAGCTCTTCCCATGAAATAACGTGTTTCATGTGCTCATCGGTGCTTTTCAGTGCTGCATAATACTCCATTGTGTGTATGTGCCAAAGTTTGCTAATCCACTCATCTGTCGATGGAAACTTAGGCTGTTTCAAAGTCTTTGCCATTGTGAATTGTGCCGCAATAAACATTGGAGCGCATATGACTGGTCGTGTTTTATTTGCTGCTTCAACCGGGTATATGCCCAGTAGAGGGATGGCTGGGTCATGAGGTAGATCAATTTCCATTTTCTTTAGGTATCGCCAGATTGCTTTCCACAGTGGCTGTACAAATGTACACGACCACCAGCAGTGGAGGAGGGTTCCTACTTCACCACAGCCCCTCCAACACTTGTTGCTCTCTGATTTACTGATCTGGGCTAGCCTCAGGGGTGTTAGGTGGTATCTCATGGTTGTTTTGATTTGCATTTCTCTTATGGCAAGGGACTTTGAGCACTTTCTCATATGTTTATTGGCCATATTGATCTCCTCTCTAGTGAAAGTTCTTCTCATTTCTTTTGCCCACTTCCTTAGGGGGTTAACTGTTTTCCTCTTTTTGCAGGTCACGATGGTGTTGTAGATTTTAGTAATGAGCCCTTTGTCTGATGTGTCATTACTAAAAATCTTCTCCCAGTCTGTGGGTTGCCTTGTCACCCTCTTGGCAAAGTCTTTCGAGGTGCACATGCATTTTATTCTTATTAGATCCCATTTGTCGATTTCCAATTCACCTGTGTGTGTCCCCTTCCCTGTTGCAGTGAGCCTATGTGCTCCCTGGGCCAGTACGCTGAGATTAGTCCCGATTCCCTCCTTAATGGTCCTGATGGTTTGGGGTTTGACTTCTAGATCTGTGATCCACCTTGAGTGTATTCTTGTGCATGGGGTGAGGTAGACGTCTTATTTCAACTTTCTACATGTGGATATCCATTGTTTCCAGCACCACTTATTAAAGAGGGCATCTGCTTCCCACTTGACATTTTTGGGACCCTTGTCGAAGATCAGTTGTCTATATGCTGATGATTTTACTCCTGGGCTTTCTATTCTTTTCCACTGGTCTGAGTGTCTATCATTGTGCCAGTACCATGCTGTTTTGACCACTGTAGCTGTGTAGTAGGCATTGAAATCAGGTAGGGCGAGTCCTCCAATTGTGTCCTTCTTCTTGAGGAGTTCTCTGCTAATTCTGGGTTTCTTCCCTCTCCATATGAAGTTGGTGGTCAGTTTTTCCAATTCTTTGAAGAAGGTTGAGGGTAATTGGATTGGTATAGCAGGCCAATACATTTCTAAGGGTTATGGATTCTACTTCAGAATCGTTCTCAATCTCAATCCCAGGGCCCTCTTCACCATTGCTGGCTAGACCTGTTCACCTCTTGCCATATATGTGTGTGTGTGTGTGTGTGTGTGTATATCACACACACACACACACACATATGGGTTTATTGTAAGTCTGGGTCTGTAGGTTTCTCGGGTGGGAAATGTCTCGGTCCTTGGCTACACACTAGAAAGAAATTCACACCAAAGCCTGGTTGGTGATCCGAGTGGGTTCATATACAGGAGAGAAGAAGGTTCCGGCGTTACAGTTAACTGAACACGGGCACCCTCATGACACTGCACACCCAGCCCTGCTGAGCGGAAGGCAGAGAAGCAGCTGAAGGGAAGGTTCCAGCCTTTTAAGGGCTTTCAGCTGTGAGGCGTCAATTAAGCTCTCCTGGCTTGGCCTTGAATTGGTGCATGCCCTTTAGCCTGCATTGGCTTCCAACCTCCTGTAGGGGGCCCCCTAAGCATGGAGAGGAACAACCCCTTGTCTTGCTACCTAACAGGTCTACATTCCTGTATGGTTACATTGAGATGGAAGTAGCCCCTTTAGACAGCCTGTGAGGTTCACCAGGAGCCACAGGCCCCAGCGTTCCCTGTTACCACCTTAAACCTTAAACTACTGTTGGAGTTTATATTATTTGTGTGGGTCTGTGGACATGGAATGTTTCCATGCCAGACCCTGAAGTTGCACAAATAAGCATCCAGAACAGAACTCATACAGGCTCTAATAAGATGCTCAGATGCTTCTTGCTAGGATGAAAATTCATCGAAGTTTGTGAGCAGTTCAGATCTTGTAAGGGAGAACAGGTCAGTAGTGTATCCAGAGAAGAGAGCAAAGGTCAGGGGAAAGGGAGGAGGCCCACAGACATCTGTGCTCTGTGTTTGGCCACAAGACAAGAAACCAGGTCTCCCTGAAAAAGAAAGCAGAACAGCAAGTCCCTCGGAACTAGGACATCTTTAAACCTGACCTATACAACACTCGGCTCAGGGAGGCGCCTTGGAAAACCGTAAAAGCCCGAAAAGAGGGACAAGGAGGAAGCCCAAGTCTTTGGTTTTCCCTGCTGTGCTTTCAGTGTTGAAATGTCTGTGCACGGAGCCTTTGAAATTTCAGAATCAGAGAGTGGATTCATAAGCCAAGCTCCTGCTTTATTCTTCAATGCATTTTAGCCCAACTCCTCCTTGGTGACACATGTAACAGAAATTCTAGACTTAGGAGCCACTTGGTCCTTGGACACTAGGAGATTACAGTGGAATCTGAAACAGGGCTCTAACCACCAACTGGACTGGCCTAGGAAGCCCAAGTATTCAGTCTCCCAAACACCAACCTCCCGTTGCTCTTCATCTGCCTCCACCTTGTTCAGCTTTAGTTGTCCGTGGAAGCGTTTGGCACCCATCTGATGCTTCAGAACCCAGAAAGGAGGAAAGGTAAAACTGGGATTCAAATGAAACAAGATGTGCCCGGGCACACCAGGACTTGAGGATGATGTTCCCACTCAGAGAATCCAGTCCACATAGAAGACCACATGGCCAGCCCCACGATGAGACAAGACACCCCTCAAAGACCCATAGCCTTAGAGGGGACAACACTGAAGACACAGTGTGGGAAATGCGCCCCAACTAATCCTGCCACACCGAGGCATAACACTAAGGGGGTACAGCAGAAGAGCAAGAAAACGAAGCATCAAGGTCCCCAGGGAATGCCAAAGGATGACTTTGAGGCCAGTACTTGGTACACCAACAGACTGGACTGGAAAACACTCTTAAAGGCCAACAAACCGACCTTGAACTAACGATGAGCCACTTCTTTCTTGTTGAGTTGTTTTCATTCATTGTCATTGGATTTTGGTTGTTTTGTTGCTTTTAGTGCTTGGTTTTGCTCTGTCTTGTTTTGTGTATGTTATTACATCTACAGGTCTGTCTAAATAAGATAGGCTGGACGAACAATCTGGAGGAGAGAAAACAGGACCAACACTTCTGGGGAGACATGGGAGAGAGGGAGGTGTGGGGAAAGGTAGTGGTGTTAAGAAACCCAGAGAAAAGGGAAGAACAGGTGATGCAAATCGGTGGTGAGGGGGATGTAGGAGGCCTGGTAGGGAGTGATCAAGGGAAATGGAACCAATGGAACCAAGAGGAATTACTGAATTACTGAAGCACAAATGAAAAGTGAGCATGGCAGTGGGCCCAAGAGGCAAATCAAAGGGAATAGAAAAGCAAGCTAGGAAGCAAGGGTCAATTATAGAGGTTTAAAAAAAGGCATGTACATATTTAAATATATGAGCATGGGGAAATAGATCTATGTCCCTATATTTATAGGTTTTGTATTAAGGTAGCAGATGGACATTGGGCCACTGCTCAAGGACTCCCTCGTTGCAAAAATACTGTTCTATTAAATTGGCATTCTATGATGCTCACCTTCCCTACACGATCACTGAACACAAAGCAGGTACATAAGCAAATGTGGTGAAGAAAGCTAATGGTGCCCAGCTATCAAATATATAGCATGTGAGGTCTTAAAGGCTTTAAGGAAAACAAGCGCCCATCTAGCTCAGAAGAAACAAAGCCCACATGGAAGAAGCACACCAGCTTGTGTGATCATGAGGTTTTGAAAAGATTTGGTAGCAGGCATCATCAGAACAAAAAAAATCTTATCATTGCGAATGAGCGGGGAGTGCTGGGTACAGACACAAAGCCCATTTACAGTCCTCTGGACATCCCTAACAGAAGGGTGTCAGGGAGGAGATAAACCAAGACAGGTACCAGATAATAACGATGAAACACAGCTTTCCCCTAGTTCCTACATGTTTCCTATCTCCCACTATCATGATCCCAATTCTAATTTACAAATCAGGCTAGACTAGAGAATGTACACTTGGACAGATAGGAACAGGAAACATGGGGAATCCAGGGTGGATGAGCCCTTGAGGACCAGTGTTATGAGTGCAGACTCGGGAAGGGTGGAGGGAGGGTAGGTTGGAAAACGGAAACCGTATACAGGGATCTACATTTAACCTCAACAGAAAAGTGGGTGAAGGAACATCAGACAGTGCAAGATATGAGAAAATAATTAGTAAATTATCAAGGGTAGCTCGAATGGAGGGGGAAAAATGAGGAGCTGAGGCCAGGGGCTTGGGTGGGGTGGAGAGTGGATATTTTGAGAATAATGAGGGCAATGAATGTACAAATGTGCTTTACACAACCGATGTATATATGCATTGTGGTTAGTGTTGCATGAACAATTTAAAAAAAGGTCTGGACAGAGGGCACATGCAAGGATGATCTCAGGCTGGATTAGATCAGCAAAATCACCTCCTGGAGTTGCCTCACCCTGTGTCTATTCCTGAGTCAGGCATGAAGCTTAGGGCCCATAGTCCCAGGAGCTGGACAGGGAGGGAGGCGGGGTTCTGAGGTCATTCCATAGGGGCAATGGCCCTCCTGTCCTGCCGGGCCCACCCTCCTTTGTAATCCTGCTGGCTGGAGCACGGCTTTCATGGAGTCCACACCATGGGAGCTCTACTACTCATGGGGGATTGGCAGGAAGCCTCTGCTTATGCGCACACACCACCACCTAGCTGGAGGATCTCTGTGAACAAAGCCTGAGGCAGACAACAAGCCCACTAATTGATGCTGTAAGAGATACAATCAGCATCCAGAAACCTGCAACTGGGAGTAAGAGGCAGCATACTTGGCCCCAGCCACTCCCACTGCCATCTTCAAGGAGTGACATTCTAAAGCAGAGGGTTTTCAAAAGGCACTGCCAGGACTGTGGAATGAGCAGCTCATTTGTGGACATGGATACTGTGTGATCCAGAAGTATTACCTCTTCCTTTCCATTCAGGTGAGACAAAAAAAAGTTCCAAATAGAAAGCCATGCATCTAAACAGTATCCAATAGCCACTCATGTGCAGTGCTGCTGCCTCCAAAGAGCTTTCCTAGGTTTTTCTCTCTGTGGACAGATATACCTTGGTCCTTGGCTCTGCATGAGAAAGAATTCACGCCAAAGCCAGGTTTGTGATCCAATTGTGTTTTAGGAGAGATAGGGAGGCATGGTAGGCAACCCTGGTGGACCCCAGTGGCTGAATTGAATTTACTTGGCCTAGGTGGGTCAATGTGGGTGCAGCACCCACCCAGGTGTACCTGGCCTTCCTGACTGGAAACCTGGACCTCTGAGCACGCTCGGTGTGCCACTCTTTCCTGGGTGGCTAGCTTGGCCCTCTGAGCATGTATCATGGACAACCTAGTCCCTATGCTAGCTACCTAAAATTTACACCCTGAAGAGATATGGACCCAAATCTTTGGGGTACAAGGCGACGACATCTTTAGGTCCTTCCTGCTGGCAAAAGGGTGAAGTGGGGCTTTGGGTCCATACCCTTTCTACTCTGCTGGGAGGGGTTGTCCATTCAGGTCTAGGATGGATAAGGTTGAGGTGGTCCAGGAGATGGTGGTCCTAGAGGTGGCACACTTGGTTCAGAGGGCTTGGTAACTTGAGAACTTCTGGAAAAACAAACAAACGGACAAGAGGGTGAACAGTTTAACTGAGACAAGGCTAGGCTTGTGAGGTGGCAGTGCCCTTGAAATTAGGTGAGTGTCACAGGAAACAAAAAAAATCTTAGGATTATCAGGCATGTGTGTTTGTTCGTTCTAAGTATAGGCACGGGAGTAAAAGCATCCACAATTTCCCCTATGAGGGTACAGGGTTTGGGAACTACTGGGTGCACTGAGATCACTGTTTCATTTATGATCCTAATGTTTGGACCCTCTGCTAAGAACCATGCTTCTATTTAATCCTATTATCCCTCAATTATTAACTTTGGTCAAACAAATTTTGTTTTCATTAATTACTTTCATAGTTATCTATCTATCTATCTATACACACACATTTAATTGAATGGAATGAAAAGGTCATGCGTTATAGCGTTAAATTGTAATATTGGAATACTACAGCGGGAGTCAACAGGGATCAAAAGAAAGTAAGTGTCTGAGTCATTTTTAATTTTCTTGGCTTCAAATTGAATAAAAGACTTGTAAATTACCCAGAGACCAAATTCCCATGGTGCCTCCTACAACGGGTAGAATGTTCAGGGATGTTTCAGGGCTGGGAGATTAGTAACCCCTAAGTCCAGGATCCCTTAGGGCAGGGGTCCTCAAACTGTTTACACAGGGGGCCAGTTCACTGTCCCTCAGACCGTTGGAGCACCAGACTATAGTTAAAAAAAACCAAACTATGAACAAATTCCTATGCACATTGCACGAATCGGCTACTAAGTAGGACATGCAGAGGCAGCAAAAACACCCTGAGGGTGGGATAAATGTCGTCAGGCCACATGTGCCCCACGGGCCACAGTTTGAGGATGCCTGCCTTAGGGGGTTCCTGGGTGCACTGGGGATGAAGGTCTCTACTGCTCCTCAAAAGGAGAAATGCTGTAACTTCTGGCATTTCGGCCCACTTTCCAATCACTTTACAAAACTGTTCCAGGTGAATCAGGGTTAGAAGGGAAAGTGTACCATTCTCTGGCCACCATTCTCCTTTCTCAAATAAAGTTGCATAGTGTATCAGCTTTTGTTTGTCTAGCCTCTGTGTCAACTCTATCCCAATTGGACAGGATTCATGCAAGGGGGCAATTCCTGAGTATGAAGCTGCTAAGTCCCATCTAGAAAGCACAAAAGAAGGCTATGTAGAGCTTGCTGCCTCAAGGTCAATAAACCCCACTTGAGAGCGAGCCCTTTATTGCCCTGAATCTGTTGCCTCAGGAAGATGCCCCAGCAAGAAGTAAGGGATCAAAGACAACTCACTGAGGTCGACTTTAAGTCCAACCCTTATTCTAGACAAGCTAGGAGAACCACTGCTTGGAATGGCCCCACGGCCCTCCAAGATGCCTGCTGGCGGGAGCAGACTCTCAAATCTCTGAAGGGAAGGGGCATCTGGAAGCTCAGGGAACCTTAAGGGAATTGGAATTTCTGTCTGGAACATCGTGGCAGTGGAACTGTGTAGTAAGAGCTTTCCCCAAAAGTGCCTTAAGCAGCAACACTGAAAGCCTAAAGGTAACAGTTACACAGGAAGGGTTCCATATGCCATTGGCCTAAGCCTGGGCCACGGAAAACCAGCCTGTAACAAGGAACAAACCTACACTGGTAGAACACTAACACTATAACGCCTCAAGTTTTAAATTCAGGAAATAATTTTAAACATTTTTATTCTTTACTTTCATAGTTATCAATATGTATATATGGCATTCAAATATATAAAACGTGCAATGTTTTTGAAATGTAACCAAATTGTCACATTGATAATTTATAAGTTTGGTACTAGATAAGTTTCAATTAAATGTTATAAAAATGTTGTGCTGGGCATTATAGGGCTAAAGCAGCTTGTTTGAAAAGCCAGGAGAAAGGGAATGGAGGGGAAAAGGGAAATATTTGGCTCCCAGGACAAGGCAGGGCTAACTCCCAGGTCTATTCAACCAGCTCCCTAGGCAGTGCCCTTCCACATGTTTGGGCTGGTGGGCACCATCTTGGCCAGGGTCACAGGCCCCGTTTCCCCATGGCCACAATGGCGGCTATATAGGATCTCTGGGAAAAGCTTAAACAGCCTTGACAAGAGTGAAGCCATTATGAGCTGACAGAAGGCACCATGTAAAGTAAATAAAGTAGCTATGAACTGTAAATGAACTAGCTGATATAGGGGAGGTAGGCTGTGCAGATGTGCCCAAGGGAATGTCCCAAAGGATATGGATGCTCAGAAGATTCGCGAGAGCGACCAGAGCAGTCTTTGTTCAACTAAGAATGACTAACTGCAACACCCTGCTTCTCTACTCTGCCTGCTTGCACACCTGCACATTGCAAAAGTATAAAAACCTTTGGACAATTAGACTGGGGCTGCTCAGGAAAAAAAACTTTTTCTGTTGAACTTGCCAGCGGTCGGAGTAGTTTTCTTTCTGGGAATGGAGAGTGGCTACAACATTTCGAGGTGCACCGAGATCCAATTGCCACTGTCTGGGCTTGCTTAGAAAGGAAACCTCCTTAACAGGAGTGCTCTCCCCAGAACTACGGATTTCTGATTTCTCTAGGCCAGGGGTCCTTAAACTCTTTAAACAGGGACCAGTTCACTGTCCCTCTGATCAGTTGGAGGGCCGAACTATCGTTTCAATAAAACTATGAACAAATTCCTATGCTTCCTGCACATACCTTATTTTGAAGTTTAAAAAAAACACACAAACAAACGGGGCACAAACACTCGGCGGACAGGATCAAGGTCCTCGGCTATCCGCATGTGGCTCACAGGCTATTGTTTGAGGACCCCTGCTCTAGGCGCTCACAAAGAGAATGTAGTTTCAGCCCTAAAGCCTGGAGACTCCGCAATTTGTTTAAAGGTGATTGGACAGAAGGAGTTCCTGATTTGCCCATGCAAGACTCGTTTTCCCTTCCCCTATTTCTCAGAGTTCATAGTTATGTTTATGGGGAACCAGGACATCCCTATCTGATCCCTAAAATTGATGCGTGGAATGACATTGCCACTAATAAGCCAGCATAAACAAAAGACTTACTTCCTCCTGCAACAGAAAGGGTTCTTGTTTCAAGATTTCAGGAAACATGGCAGGACCAGAAAAAAAATAGACCCAAGGTCCTAAAACCACTAAGGTGGAGGCTGCCCTTCCCCAACCCCTCCCCATACCCCTCTGTCTCGGCTTTATTCCTTTTTGCAGGAGGACTCTGGGAGTGGGAGAACTAGCTTACGACCCTTCATTATCACTGCCACCCTGTCAGGTGCATGGGGCTGGAGAGAGAGAAATACTCATAACTCCTTTCTGAGTCCACACCCCAACATACACTAGGGCTGGTATGGGATCTCGACCGCCCCACCCCCCAAGAAGGATGATTTGGCAGCAGCCATTCTACACTCAAGGCAAGCAGCCCCAACACCTGGGGAAGACCCCTGAGTCCCTTTTTGGGTATATATCCCCTTGTATTCCAGTGATTTGTATAATTGGAATCAACAAAATCCCTTTTTCTGACAAAGCAGGTCTGATTCCTTGATAGAAACGGTTTTCCATATGCATTAGCCCACCTCCAGAAATTGCCAGCAACTTCTCCAGGTGCTGTTCACAACACAGGTACAGTAGCCCTGCCAGAGAGAGGCCCAGTAAGCAGTCAATGGACATGATGGTCAGACAGCAGGCACTCCCCATGTGAGGGAAACTCTTTTTGCCACTGCACGAAAAATGTGAGATCCAAACTCCTTGCAAGGCACAGAAGGCCTAACCAGGTATCACCAGTTTCTCTTGCAGGCCCTCAGTGGAACAGCTAGAAAACCTATGAATTTATCTAAGGTCAGTGAGAATTTTCAGGCTCTTACAAGAGAATGTCTGCGTGCCTTTTTAGAGTGACTGATGGAAGCCTACGGGCTTTATATCCCTAACGGCCTGGAGGCCCCGAGAACAGGAGGGCAATAAGTATTGCCTTTATTACTCAGTCTGCCTCAGACATGAAAAAGAAGTGGGAAGGGTTTGACGGGAAAAATCTTAGTGATTTGGTACAAGTGGCTCAGCGGGTGTGTAACAACAGAGATGATCCTACCACGACAGAGACAAAGAAACTAGTTAAAATACTAGTAATTGCCATGAGAGACCCCAGAGGCTCAGGAAAAGGAGAGCATGGCCCACTTACGGAGAGACTGACCTGTGGGCACCGCCAAGCCATGGGGCAGGATCAATGTGCCTACTGCAGGAAAGAAGGACATTGGAAAAATCAGTGCCTTGAATACCCCAGGAGAAGCAGACAACCCTCCAATAGAGAGGACGGGCCTCATCCACACCTAGAAAATCCCAAGCAAGAGACAATAATGCTTGAAGAAGCTGAATGAAGGTGTCAGTGCTCTGTTTCACTTGGTCCCCAGGATCCCAGGCTAACTGTCCAAGTAGGAGGCCAGCCAGTCAATTTCTTAGTGGACACAGGGATTACCTTCTCAGGTTCAGAAAAGAGTACAGGCAAATTGTCAAAAGGAAAGATTTGAATTACTGTCAGCATATGATTGCTTCCAAAAATAACTCACACCAGAAGATTTGCATGGAGGTTAGGTGGGTTTCTCAAGACATCATGATAAAAAATATCTGTCTGCCCTTTGTCCCAGTTAGCCATATGATTTTTATGGCACTGGCCCCTGGCTTGGCTGTTGAGCCATGGAAACTGTTTTTGCAGGACGTGAGGCGGTGGCCTGTGGCCATCAGTGGAAGGACAAAATCTCCACAGTGGTCTTCCTGTTTCAATTTGGAGCCACCTATATCACCTCTCGGACATTATTGTTGTCCTGGGCTCCGAATCGCCACCCCAGGTCTAGAAGGCACCTAACAGATCCACACTATTTGAATCAGGCTCTGGTTAGCCCCTATCGATCACTTGGTGACATGGGAGTCTGGACAATGGAGTACCTTTACTTTTCGGATCAGAAAACTAACTCAAAAAAACACAGGTGTTGACCCAGAGGCACACAACTGGTTAAAAACAAAGCCAAACTTACAACCATTTTCTGGAGCCAGAGTTCTGAGCCCCTCGTGGCTGTGCCCAGCCGAGCAGTCCCTCTCTCCTGGACACACCAAAGATCTGAGCAGATATTCCCCACAACCCCTCCCAAAGATTTTATTTCAGAGGATAGCATTGAATTTGCATCTCCTGGACAGAGACATTATCTGATCAGAGCACACAGAGATGAAGGGGAGAAGGGGAGAGTGGAGCACATCCTGTCCCACCAGACCTTGAGGATGATGTTCCCACTCAGAGAAGTCAGTTCACATAGAAGACCACATGGCCAGCCCCACGACGAGACACAACGTCCCTCAAAGACCCATAGCCCTAGAGGGGACAACACTGGAGACACAGTGTGGGAATTACCCCCAAACTGATCTCGCTACACCGAGGCATAACACTAAGGGGGTACAGCAGAAGAGCAAGTAAAAGGAGCAGCAAGATCCCAAGGAAATGCTAAAGGTGGACTTTAGGGTCAGGGTTTGGTGCCCCAAAAGACTGGACTAGAAAACACTTCTAAAGGCCAACACATAGTCCTTAAACTATCTATGAGCTTTTCTATCTTGTTGACCTTTGTTTTCTTTTATTGTAATTGGATTTTTGTTGTTTTGTTTATTTTGCTGCTTGGTTTTGTTCTTTCTTGTTTTTGTGCATGTTATTGCCTCTACAGGTCTGTCTAAATAAGATAGGCTGAACGAACAATCTGGAGGAGAAAAAAAAACGGAACTAGCACATCCTGGAGGACATGCGAGAGAGGGAGGTGGGAAGAAAGGTAGTGGTGTTAAGAATTCCAGAGACAAGGGAACAAAAAGTGATGGAAATCAGTGGTGAGGGGGATGCAGGAGGCCTGGTAGGGCGTGATCAAGGGTAATGTAACCAAGAGGAATTACTGAAACCCAAAGGAAGACTGAGCATGACAGTGGGCACAAGAGGAAAATCAAAGGGTATAGAAGAGTGAGCTGGGAAGCAAGGGCCAGTTATAGATGTCTAAATAAAGGATGTACATATATTTACAAAGGGGCATGGGGAAATAGATCTATGTCCATGTGTTTATAGATTTAGTATTAAGGTAGCAGATGGACATAGGGTCTCCGCTCAAGGACTCGTTCATTGCAAGAACATTGTTCTATTAAATTGGCATTAAACGATGCTCACCTTCCCTACACCATCACTGACCACAAAGCGGCTGCATAAGCAAATGTGATGAAGAAAGCCGATGGTGTCCAGCTACCAAAAGATATAGCGTGTGGGGTCTTAAAGGCTTGAAGGTAAAGAAGCAACCATCTAGCTCAGAAGCAACAGAGCCCACATGGAGGAAGCATACCAGCCTGTGTGATCACAAAGTTTCAAAGGGATAAGGCAACAGGCATCATGAGAACAAAAAAATCTTATCATGGAGAATGAGAGGGGACGGCCGGGTATAGACCCAAAACCTATTTGCAGTGCACTGGACATCCCCTTACAGAAGGATCTCAGAGAGGAGATAAAAGAATACAGGGTATGAGACAGCAAAGAAAAACACAACTTTCCTCAAGTTCTTTTTTTTTGTTTGTTTTTTTTGCGCACCCCGCGGGCGCCCGGTGCCGCCCCCTCCCTGGTCCCGCGGCGGCGGCGGCGGCTCAGGGGCGGGGGGGGGGCGCCAGGGGAGGGGGCAGACACCAGGGGCAGCGGTGGCGGCGGCGGCTCCCGGCGCCATCTTGGGCTGATCGATGAATTGAACAAAGAGGATCAATTTCCGATCAAGCGAGTTATCAATGGGGGCCGGGGAGTGAGAGGGACTTGTCCCTGAGTCGGCCCCGCTTTCCCCGGCACCTCCCTCCTCCCCTCCGCCGCGGCTCCCCGGCGGCAAGGCAGCCCGGCGCCCCCCCGGGGAGGCCGCGACCGCCCGCAGCCCCCACCCGCGAGCGAGAGGCCGAGAGATAAGCCTGACCTGCAGCTGCTGTAAATCAAAGCGCTTCCAATATTGAAACATAGATCCCACATTGGCCGCCATCTTGAGACGTATTGAGACGGAGTGAGAGGCTGATAGAGAGGGGGCTGGAGTTCAGGAGCCGCCAGGAGGCAGCAGGCGGGCGGCGCCAAAACCCGGCCTGGAGCCGGCCGCCGCCGCCGCCACAGAGGAGCGCGGACTCCTCCTCACGGCGCCACCGCCGCCAGGGCGAGCCGAGCCGGAGTCGGAGTCTGAGCCCGAGGGCGTGGCGGCCGCTGGCCCGGCCTAGCGCGCGGCCGCCCGGCCACGCCCCCCGCCTGCGGCCGAACGAGCGACCCGCTTGTGACCCCCGCCCCTCCCAACCCCCAGCCCCGGCCGGCGGCCGCCCGGCTCGGCGCGGCCCGGCCCCTTGAGGGCGGCGAGAGGGGCGCTGGAGGGCGGCGAGAGGGCAGCCCCACCGCCCGCCGAGGCCCAGGCCGGGCTCACCTGGCGCGGGGGGGGGGGGCGCGGAAGGAGGGGGCCCTGGCGGCAGCGGAGCGCAGGCCCCCCGCCCGCCTCTACGCCCGGGCGCTGGGTGCCGGCGACGCGCTGGGGGTCGTCGGTCGTCCTGCTGGGCGCCCGCCCGCCCGCGGAGCCGCCGCGACCACCTGCTTGAGCCCAGACCCCCGCACGGCACAGGCCTCAGCGCACCCGCGCTTGTGCCCGAAGCCTTGACCGTGGGCGGCCCCGCCAGCCGGGGCCTCAAGGACCCAGCACCCCAGAGCGCCCTTGCTGGGGGAGGGCAGGGGCATGGGGAGGCATCAGCCCCTGACCCTCTTGAACTTGCACCCGCCAGCGTCCAATGCTGGGGCCCCAGAGTCCCCTCTCAACACCACCCGGTGACCCAGGGCCCCCTAGCTGTCACCGCCGACTTGGTACTTAGGAGACATGCTCTCTGGAGGCGGTTGAGGCTTGTCTTGTGGCCAATAATCATCTCCTACGCCTTCCTTTCCAGTCACTAATTTGATGTCTTCACTTAAAGAAATGCCCATAAGTTGAGGTTTCAGAGGAGAGCTCCTTGAGCTCCCCAGACAACAAGGGGGGCGAGTGTCACCGTCATTATCCTGAGCTGGGAGGGAACACTAGTGTTCCAGAGGCTGGGAATCCGTCACTGCCTGCCCACAGCACAGACAGAGCAGGTGCTGGTTATAATTGTTTCTAGACGTCCTGCCATGCTCAGTTGAATGTCAAAGCCATAAACGTTGCCCGACTACAATCAAACTGGAGTACGCAGACATTTCTGCATCATTGCCGGGTGGAAATACACTGAGTGGAGTTGGATGAGATGGCAGCAAGTGCTTAAGGAGGGGGTGCTGTGGGAATACCAACAAGATGACTGCTAGTCTCCATTTCCTTCTCTCGTCTGCTTTGTGTTTTCTTTCAGGACCAGAAGAAATGATGCATATGTAAGGAAAAAAACTTTTCATTTCCAGAGGAGTTTTCCACCCCACAATCTACCCGCAGCCTCCTTTGAGCAAGCCAGTAAAAGCTTTTTTTTTTTTTTTTTTAACCTGCCTTCTCACTATGACAATTTCCGGAGCTGCTATGTGGCTGTGTTTAAAAGTCCCCCTCGGGATCCAGAGTGCAATCCATATCACAAAGGCATCCTCCCAGTCCTAAATAGCAATGTGACCTCATTTCAGAAGGTTGTTCTTGTTTCCATAGACCCAGAATGGAGTTTAAGCTGTTGATCTTGACTGTGGTTGTCGACTCAGCCTCTCATGGGCACCTCATGGGCAGTGGAGCAAACTGTGCCAATCTGTGCTACCACCAGGACTGGGAGAGGAAGCCAACAGTGGTGGGCCATAGGTCAATGTGTGGATGGGGATGATCAGGTCTTTCTTCATTATTCTGTTTCAGTCTGGAAACACCACTGAAGCCTCAGTGTCGTAGCAACACACAAACCTTCACTGACAGTCTGGGGCACATTGGCTGCAAATCAAACCCGGGTCTTCCCGGTGAAAGACGATGAGAGGTCTACCACTGAAGCACCGTGGCCCTCACCTCAAACCAGGGCAGTCATTTCCGGAGTTCAAACCAGACCACAATGCAGGATGACTGAGATTGCCACCAGAATCTGATACTGATGCAGAAAAAAACCTAACTACCATTTTATTGACTCCCAATAGGACAAAGATCTGCCCCTTTGGGGTTTTGAGACTTTAAATCCTTACAGCAGGGGTCGCAACCTGTGGGTCGCGACCCCTTTGGGGATCAAATAACCCTTTAACAGGGGTCATCCAATTCATAACGATAGCAAAATTACAGTTATAAAGTAGCAATGAAAATAATTTTATGGTTGCAGGTGACCACAACATGAACTGTATTAAAGGGTGGCGGCATTCAGAAGGTTGAGAACCATTGCCTTACAGAAATAGACAACCTCATATTTCTCCCACGGAGGGGCTAGTCAGTTCAAACCCCTGACCTTGCGATTAGCAGGTTAATGCATAGTCCACTACACCACCAGGGCTCCTAATGATATAATAAGAGATACTATTGTTAGATCTCTCGTGGGAGAAATATACCTCAGTCCTTGGCTTCGCGTGAGAAAGAATTCACTCCGCAGCCTGGATTGTGATCCAAGTGAGTTTTTTGAGAGAAGAAGTTTCAGGTTTACACAGGCACCTCAGGGCCCCTCACCCCTGCACAGCTTGCCTAGAAGCTGCTGGAGAGAAAGTCACTACGTGGGCTCCAGGATCCTGCCTTTTCTTTCTTTTCTTAAATCGTTTTATTAGGGGCTCATACAATTCTTATCACAATCCATACATACATCAATTGTGTAAAGCACATTGTACACTCACTGCCCTCATTATTCTCAAAACATTTGCCTCCACTTAAGCCCCTGGCATCAATCAAGTCCTCATTTTTACCCCTTCCTCCCCCATCCCTCAAGAAACCTTGATAATTTGTGAGTGGTGATATTGGGAGGGTAGAGGGAGGGTGGATTGGAAAGAGGAAACCGATTACAAGTATCTACATGTGACCTCCTCCCTGGGGGACGGACAACAGAAAAGTGGGTGAAGGGAGACATCGGAGAGGTCAAGATCCTGCCTTTTCAATTCCTCCACAGGGAGGCATGGTTGATGGTCCTGGTCAACCCCATTGGCTGGATTGAATTCACCTGGCTCAGATGGGCCAATCCAGGTGTAACACCCACCTAGGTGTACCACCCCTTCCTGGCCGGAAGTTTGAACCTGAGCATATGTAATGGATGACCCACTCCCTATGCTAAGCTACCTAACAGTATTTGCAAGATGCCGAGCAATGTTCTAAGCTTTTTGTATATTATAATTCAATTATATCACTTAAGAAGCCTATGTGTGGACTCTATTCTTGCCTCATTTTACAGATGAAAAATCAGTGGCACAGGATGATAAAGCCATGAGCCTATGACCACACAGTGAGGAAGTGGAAAGGAGAGATTTGAACCCAGGCTGCAGAGTCCATGCCTTGGGTGCCTACAGCGCCACATAGGACACAGGAAAGCATGGAGCAGACTCGGCGTAAGACCTAGCATGTATGTGCTAGGACTGCATGAGAGTAGCTGCTACTCAGATCCAGAAGAGAATACAAGGCTATTGCAAAAATTATTTTTGCCAAAAGAGGGTGGAATTCTGCATCTTGTGCGAAATCCCCCAACCTGCACATGGCACAGCTACTTCAGAAGGTTCCCAACAATGTGTGCTGTGTGGCAAACCTAACTGAGCTCAGGGGGAGCTGGTCTGTGGGTTATGTTACCCAGAAGGTGAGCAGTTTGAACTCACCAGCCACCACTCCAAGGGAGAAAGAGAAGGCTTTCTGCTCCCATGGACTTACAGTCTTTGAAGTGGCAGGGAGCATTTCCATGCAGCCTATGATTAGGATCTAGGAGGGTGAGGGTGGATGGAGTTGGTTGAGACCAGGCTTCAGGGCATTTCCCAGAAGGGCTTCCTGCAGTGACTCTGCCTTCAGGAATGTCTGGTGACCCTGAGGGCAGCAAAGTCCTAAGCACACTCAGGCAGTGGTTCTCAACCTTCCTAATACAGGTCCTTTTGTTGTGGTGACCCCCCCCCCGACCATTAAATGATTTTCTTGCTACTTCATCACTGTAATTTTGCTAAAGTTATGAATTGGACGAGCCCTGTGAAAGGGTCATATGACTCCCAAAGGGGTCGCAACCCACAGGGTGAGAACCACTGCACTAAGGGTTCCCCTTCCGGGCAGCTCTACCAGTGTCTGATGTGCATAGTTCTGTGAGGTGAGAGAAATGAACTTAGTGTCTGCTTCTGGTGACAGTTGATGTGGGTGGGCTTTCTCCCTATGTCAAATCCCTCTCAAGCCATTTGTCACCACAACAGAGGGAGCCACACACATAAAGCAAGAAGAGGAGGCAGCATAGCAGGACGGTAAGCAGAACAAAGATTGAATAAGCACAATTCACTTCAATCATGAATCGGGTGCCCTTGAGATGTGAGGAAGACCCCAGTCTAGTGACATTAGATCAGGTTTAGGGATTGAGTGACGGGACCCTCTTGGCTCCCCTCAGCCCCTATCTTGCTTTCCCATTGACCCTGCCCCTTACATCGTGATTGGTCCTTATTCCAGCATGATGGTTGGTTTCATAATCACAACATGTGGGAATGTGTTAGTCGATAGGTTATACAGGCACAGTCTCTGGAATGGGTAAGTGAGGAGGTGTGACTGGTGACATGACTGGTGGAATGGATCATGTGAAGTGATTTGAGATCGTTGTTCAGACCTGATAGGTCATCCAGGCCTCTAGTTGATCCTGGCAGTACTCTAGTTTAAGGAAACAGAATGTTAGGCATTTAAGTCATATTTAAGCTTAAATTTTGAGCAATAGGCTGTGGCTCACAGTGAGAGTCTATGTGGAGACCCTAAATCCATTTTGAGGGGCCACACATTCAGCCACCATTGAGTTCTTTCCTACTGCTGACCGGCAGTGGAAAGCTTGCGTCCACTCCCCGGGCCAGACTCAGCGATATACGGTCGTGTGCACATCCCAATGAAGGTCCCGCTCATGCTCTCACAGGCCCTCCCGCAACTCCATGAATTGATCCGTCTTCAGGGACAGTTTTGTGACAAAGGTGTTTGTTTTCCATGTCTCATTTAAGCTTTCAGGAGCTCAGGTGGTGATGCTGGATAGTGTTGGACTATTAACAGCAAGATCGCTGGTTCGAAGCCACTAGTCATTCCACAGGAGAAAGATGAGGTTATTGCTTCCTGTAAAGGTAGCAACTTCAGGATCCCTACACAGAGTCACTATGAGTCAGAGTCAGCAGGACAGAATGAGTGTCATTTTATTTAAGTAACTGTGGCTGTGGGTCCTTCCGACACCATTGTGGCCTCATGCGGATGCTCTCCTTCATCCAGAACAGCGGTTTGTGTCTTTTTCTTGTGTAAAACATAGCAAAGGAGTTCCTAATAAAATAAAGTTGAATTGGGAGTCTTTTTTCCCTCAAACAAAGTAAATCCATAAATAGAAATGAGACTATGGTGCTAATAACCAGTTGGAGAGTTGAGAGAGCTGAACTCTCAATCCTGGTAGAAACCCATTGTGACTTTAAAAACTTGCTCAAGGTCATCCATAGCCTATGAGGTTGAGTTGAGCAGACACAAAACAGATGTGTTGGGGAGTAATTGTGTACATTAAGTAAACAATTTATCTTTCTAAAGATTCTGTCTAAAACTTACTTTAAATAGTAAGTTTTCCCCTGGGCTAGGGAAAGGTCAGGGAGCTTAACCCCCTAGTATCCACCCCCTCTCAGCATTCATCATGTTAGGCCAGAGGAGCCAAATCACACCCACTACCCAGGGAGCACTGCTTCCAAAAGCCCATTGCCTGTGCCGGGGCAGAGGGCAGGTACCCGGACCAGAAATGCTGACAGAGTGGAACCAGCGGGCTCAGCCCCCAGCTTCCTGAGAGAGCAGCTGTGATGGTTCACTTTTGGACAAATGTCAATGCATGACTTGGGCAGCACGAAAAGCAGATGTGCAGAGGTTGTTCGCTGTATTCCAGAAGTTCACACACTCCCCGCAGGCTCTTTGGTGGCTTCCACCTTCAATCCCAAAAGGCCACTGCCGTCCAGTGGATTCCAACCACAGTGACCCTATATGGAGTTTTCAAGACTGTAAATCTTCATGGGAGCCAGCAGTCTCATTGTCCCCCTTGGGACAGGGAGCTAGCAGCCCGTTTCACCTCCAGGACCCCTTCCTCTCTAATTCTGGATCCAGTCCCTCCAAATATCCTGCCCTGCCCTTGTCTAGGCTTCTTAAATGCGTTCCATGCTGCTTATGTTAGTCTGGGTGCCTTAGCGAAACAAATCCACAGAAACGCGTATGTATAAGAGAGAGTTTTATGTAAAGGGTGAGTGCACATCAGGAAAACATGCCCGCATTTGCTTATGCACCCGCTTTGTCTTCAGCGATCATGTCGAGATAGGCTGGTGGCTTCTTCCATGTGGGCTTTGTTGTTTCTTAGCTAGATGGCCCCTTGTTTATCTTCCAGTCTTTAAGACCCTGGACACTATATCTTTTGATAGCCGGGCCCAGGGTGCTTAACCAGTACACCACAAGGGTTCATTAGCTTGTGACTTATCTCCTGCCATTCACACTAGATGCTCAAAATAGCAGGAAACCAGGTTTCTCCTTTGTGGCCACACCAGGTACTGACAGAACCAAGAACAGAGAAATGCTTAGTTATATATCTTGACTATCATTAGCATATTATATGCCTGGCAATATGTAAGCCTTCGCTCCCCTGACCTCTCACAGTCTCGGTAAAATGAAGCTAATAAAAGTAGTGCTCTCACAAGCTTGGTAGGAGATTAAACAACTCACATAAGGGTACACAGCCTATCAACGAGGAGGCGAGATGAGGCAGTGTGTGGCTGCTGAACCCACACCCTTCACAACACCTGCATTAAAATGACTGAGGGCTATGAGGAACCAGACAGAAGCAGGTTCACACCCCAGATTGAGTCAATTTAACTGCCTATTGTGCCTGACCCTTCTATCTCTGATCTTAGAAATGGGGTTAACAACAACAAAACACTGTAGAAGAAATGTCCAGCAGATGACAGGCACGCGATTAAACAACAAAAAATAAATCACTTAAGTTGAAATTCGAACTCCTGGAAACCCCTCAGACACGTGCAGAAAAGGATTGAGCCCCATGTGGTGTTTCCAGTGCCCCCGTCTTCCCCCCTAAAATGAGCATTTGATAAGGTAATGCCTGGATTGTTCCAAGCCCAAGACTGTGGAGAACTAAAGGAAAACCCAGCATTATGAATCTTTGAGCACAGCCCTGCTGGGAAACCGCCCTGCAGTCACTTGTTGATGACTGGAGGAGGGACAAGAGTAGGGAGAAGAACGAGGACTGAATGTGACACATAAGCAGGGATGGCCTACATTCCATAAAGGAAAAAACTCAAGGTCTGCTTTTCTGGTGCCGGAAAGTTAAAACCCATCTGGTGCAGTTGAAAAGGTGTGTGTGTGGAGTGGGGGGGGGGGGTGTTAGGGAGGAGGGGCGATGAGTCCAAAGGATGAACTCCATCTGCAATTGTGTCCTCAACTGCTTTCCCCTGCTAGCCACACGATATTTGTGGCTGGCCTGCCCTGCTTTTGTTATCAAGCCCAGAGAGGGCAAGAGACTAGCTCGAAGCCACACTGCAAGTTGGCAGCAGAATCAGGCCGAGAACTCTGGATGCTTAGAAAGCTTCACACAGACCTGAGAAAGTACCAAGGGAAGACCTGTTCGCTAACTGGGCAGCACTCACTGCATGCCAGCGCTGTTCCAGTGCCCCAGCCAGGGCATTGCTCCCTGTGTCTGTGTGTCTTCAGTGATGCACACAGGTGACGGATTGGCTTTTAATAGCATGCTTGGAAGGTTGAGGCCACCCAGCGGCACCTAGAAAGAAGGGCCTGCAAATCTACTTCAGACCAAGCAGCCTTTCCAGACCCTGGGGAGCACAGTTCTTCTTGGACACACAAGGAGGCCAGGAGTTGAAGTT
Source organism: Tenrec ecaudatus (assembly GCF_050624435.1). NCBI lineage: Eukaryota > Metazoa > Chordata > Mammalia > Afrosoricida > Tenrecidae > Tenrec > Tenrec ecaudatus. The sequence goes on along the minus strand of NW_027459339.1, from coordinate 179,114 downwards.
GATTCCATGATGTAGTTGATTCCATGGTTCCCGGTTGTAGCTATACCTAGAGTCCCATCCACATTCATGTTTATATCTCTTCACTCCATGGGGTGCTCATGGCTCCAACTCTTCTGAAGCAGACCACCAGGATTTTGTTTAAGAGGCCTCTGGATAGGTTGGAACCGCCAACCTTTTAGTTTGTAGCTGAGTGCTAAACAACTTGTGCCATGCAGGGTGCTAAGCTCAGAAACTCAGTCGGTGCTTCATGATCTCAGTTGGAATTATAGAGAGGGTCAGTGATGATCCATTGACTGCTGGGTAATTGTTGATGTAGTCTCCCTGTGCAGACATGTAAAGTACCTGAAAACTTAAAATCCAACTCATTGAGTGCATCATCCTGCCGTGCGCCAGCCCAGCAGCATGCTCTGCTGGGGACATTTGGCCATGCCTGGAGACATTCTGAAGAAGGGAGTCCCACTGCCATCTAGTGGGCTGAGACCAGGGATGCTCGCTTAGCATCCTGGTGCAGGGAACAACACAGCCCCACAAGAACGATGTTGGCCAAAATGTCAGCAGAGCTGCCACTGGGAAAATGGTCTAGTCCAAGCGCTGACCTTCGTAGAGGAAGAAAGCCAATCCAGAGCAGCTAAGTGACCTGCTGTGGGTTGCACAGCCTGATTCCAAGCCCAGTACTATACCCAAAGCTGTTACCACGCCCAAAATTAAACAGCAATAGCTGCCCAAAGGCCTCTTAGTTTGAGGACCAAGTAAGACAGTAAATGAGAAAGCCCTTTGACAAATGTGGCATGCTGCACAAACATGAGATGTTATTACCCAGGATCTTTTGATATATGTAAATAGATCTTGTACCAGGTCAGTTAATTTTCCAACTGCTCTATCTGAGCTTTCAGATGGCAGCACCTCTGTCCAACCCAGGAAAGGACTCCTGTGCAGGCTGAGCAGCCCTGGAAAGCCTCATGCCTGGCTTCTCCCACCCCTCAGCTAATCTCCAAGTGATTAATAAGGGCTCTCACTATGTTGTGCCTCCCAGCTGACAGATACTAGGCTATCAAAGCATTCGTATCACCTCCTTGATGCCTGAGGAGGAATATAGTTTCATGTGTGAGAGTGCCCCAACCCGCGGGACTCAGTTATTCGAGGGGTTCCAAGGAGGACCCAGCCTGAAAGAGAAACGGGCGAGAGAGAGGAGCGAGACCAAGCAGATTCTTGTCAAGGTCTGAGTTTATTGCTACACAAGCCTCTCTATAAAGGGTGAGGCAAACAAGGGAGTTCAAAGGGGAGATAAAAAAAAGGAAGGGCGGGGGTGTAGAGCACACAGGGCAGGCGGCCGCAAGTCTGCAGTTGGAATGTCCGGTGCTGGAGCAGACAAGGGTGGGCCATCTGGTGTGTGTCAGGGTAAGATAAGGTTGAGGTGACGTGGCTTTAGCCCTGCTGGGCAGGCAATATGGCCTTGGTTTTGTCAGGCTGATTATGCCCGGTTCCCAACATGAGAGAAGCCAGGAATATCTCCTCTCACAACTGTGCAGCAAACGAGATCAGATCTCCCAATCTGATTTTCAGCCCTCCTGTCTTTCCAAGTGAAGTGGATGGTCCATTTCACATTGTCTCAAGTCTTTGCACATTGCATGCCAACATTGCGACACAGGGCGCGGCTGTGGGTCTTAGTAGACAAAGCCCCCACCCAGAACCCTGCCCTCAGAGCTCCTTGGTCACCCTGCACAACGCAGGTCCAGGCCGGGCTCCACACTGCAAGGCGATCAACCCTGACCCTCCAGTGTGGCCGTCCTCACACGCTCCCACATCCACCTAGAAGGACTGGAGATGAGAGATTCCGGAAGCTCCCTGCCTCATCTGCCTCCCTCCCCAGAGCGACAGAGCAACTGTAACTGATTAGGCAGGATGCAGCCTCGTTCCCAGTCCCCACCCTCTCTGGGAAAGCAGGGATGTCTGGCACCTCATCCAAGGCCTTTCCCCTGTGATCTCATTACTAAGGAGCTGCTCCTCTACCGCCCACCTCCATCACCTCATCTACATATGGGGGAGATGAGTATGTCTTCTTTGCTGCTCCTTCCCTGAGTCCACCCCAGGAGCTCCCTGAACAGATCACCAATCACTTCTCATTACACCTGCAGCAGCCGTCAGATACTGCTGAACAGAGACAGGCGCCTCCCCTGCTGCTGCCAGGCTCCAGTGCACATGTGCACACACACGTGCACACACATTGTACAGGCACACTCACATGGACACACAAGCATGCACACCCATGTGCACAAACTTTGTTCAGAGGTGGGAATTCTGCCCATTTTAGCCTCTAATATTGCAATCAGAGAGTGATAGAACAATGAAAGATGAAGGTGGATGAAGGAAGATCTATTTATTCCCTTACTTGTTACATAACCATTCAGGGCTCTTTTTTTATCCGTACAAACACACCACCACACCATCAACAATCATCAAGTAGATGTCATGTATGCAGTGCTGCCCTATTCAAGGCGGTGCTGAGTATGTGAGGAGGATTCTCTCTAAAGCACAGCTCTGAGGAAGTCTGTCTCCTTCGCACTTTTACACACACAGGGTGAGGAGCCTGCAGGAGGCTCCGTGCGTTGGGTGAAGCCACACGATGAGTGAGGAGACCGAGTGTGTAGCCAGGGGAGTGAGAGCGCAGAGTTCACCACTTCACCACCATGCTGGTGTGCACAATCGATGAAAGGGTGGCTGCCAGCAGCAGGACAGAAAAAAAGTAAAGCATGTAACTTGTGGTTTTATCTCTGGCTTACTTCCAAAAGGAATTGTTTTTGTTGTTCTAAAAAGCTTTATACCGAGAAAAAAAAAGAAAGAAAGAAAGCTTTATACCTCTATAAAAACAAAAGGCTACTGCTGTCAAGCACCTTCAGACTCAAGCCAGAGGAGAGCTCTCCCAGTGGGCTTCCAAGCTGAAAATCTTCACAGAAACACAGTACCTCCTGTGGAGTAGCTGGTTGGTTCAAGCCAGCAACCTGGCAGTTAACAAGTACGTCCCTTGTACCTGTAATACCTGTATAAAGTGTATTAAATATGAACTACTCCTGGTGTGTAATTTTAAATTGAATTATTGTGCCTGGAACTTTTTTTTTAATAGCTAAGAATGGTGAAATGAGACTCCTTTAGATGTTATGATAAGAATACACACTACACAGGGCTTGGACCCAACCCAGCTTAATTCAAAGGAAGGCAGATTTATTTTCTTCTGCTTCCCAGAAGGTTCCCCAGCAGAACGTGTGTTAAACAAAATTGTTTAGCTATGGAAAAGAGCAATCTCCTCTTGGGAAGATCCTGGTAGAAGGGGGCTTTGGTTACATATCCAGCTCAACCCAGCCCCAGAGGCCTCGTCATGTTTTATTTTGTTTTGCCCTTGACACTGATTGTCTTGGGAACTGTGGCCCCCGAGCAATGGCCAGGAAGTCAGGTCTTCTTGATGTAAATCCTCTAATATCCCCTACAATGATTTTCAGTGCCAATGGTAAGGCCCGCCCAGTGGCTGCCACATGCCCCTGAGCAAACACGTCAGAGCAGATGAGAGCATGAGACAGCATTTAAGAGAACGGTAGGCTGGCCTTGACTTAGCTGTTTGGCCTCTCCTCAGAAGTCATTTGTGACACTGACTGTCATGGGTTTCATTAAGAACAAGTCTATCTCTACCAAAGAAAACTGCAAGGTAAGAGGACTTTCAGCTCCAGCTACATATGTCTCCAAACTTACTTACATATTGTCCTGTTTTCAGAAGAAAAAAAATTTACTCAGTGCCTCCCGGGCAAATAAAAACGTTGGTACTACAACCTACAATCCCAGATAAAGTGTAGGTATCTGCTTTGGCAGCTCCCCTGGATCGAGCTGCTCCGGTAGCTCTCCACAAAAACCCTGTGAAGAGATGATCAGGCAGGATAGCCTAGTCTGTTCTGCAGAAAGAAGCTACCCCTGAAACCTCAGTGGCTTAAAATCTAGAAGTTTATTTCTTGTTCATGCAAATTCTGACGCTGGAAGGGCAATTCTACAGGGTGTTTGTCCTGCACACCGTCCGTCAGTGATTCGGGCTGCTTCACAAATATGGTGCCACCAGATCAAAAGGTGGATTCCAGGTCATCACAGAAGAGGAAGAGAGAAGTGGGGGTTGTGGATCAGTCTTTACATGCTTTGACACTTTAGTTGACATAGATCGCTGGATAGGGCTGCTTATATAAAGGTTATCAGTTCAAATCCACCTAGCTGTACCACAAAAGGAAGGGGTCATCTGCTTTCATAAAGGGTAAAGCCTAGACAACCTCATGCAACAATTGTACTCTGTACCACAAGGGGTGAGCATGAGTCAGAACTGACTTGAAGGCAACAGGATTTGGGGTGTTTTTGTTTGTTTGGTTGGTTGGTTGATTGGTTTGGTTTGCTGAGTGGGAGGTGGTTCTACCTACAGCATATTAATCTGAAGTAGTCACTTTAGGTTTTTTTGTTTGTTTTTTGAGAGATGTGGAAAAGCTCATTGGCTTTAATGGGGAGTTAACTCTGCCGCAGACGGCCTCCTCAAAATTTCCCTCCCGCTTCATAAACTAGCAGAGATTTTCAATGAAGGAGCCTGCAGGCACCCGCTGGACATCTCCTTGCAAGGTCAGTCCTTTGGAGCCACTGGGAGGGAGAAAAAAGAGACTTCTATTCCTGTAAAGAATTCCAGCCCCAGAAATCCTCAGGGGGCAATTCTGCCCTGTCCTCTCGGGTCGCTATGAGTCCGAATTGAATTTATGGCTATGAGTTGAGTTTTAATTCCATTCACTTACTGCTATTGACAGGTTGCTAGATTAGGGCTTGTCTTCCCAAATGCCAGCACTAAACGAAAATGAGCTGTCCGGGCCACAACAAAGGGGTTGGAAATAAATCAGGCACACTCATTAGATACCTATGGCAAAATTCAGAACTGAGCATGCTCTGACCCAAGTCATGTAGACCCAGGTGGAAGGTCCACCTGGTCATACAGAATAGGACTTCACAAAAGTGCACCAAAATCAACCAGTACGATCGACCAATGCCCTCCAGTGGTGTTGGGAGGTGATAGAAGTAGGCCTGGGCTCCTTGTCGCCCTCCCTTGTTCACGTGCTCTGCAAGTGGAGGGTGAGGCCCTTGGGGGTTCCTGCCGTGGCTCCTCAGCTGGTTCTGCACTCCTGCTCAGGTATTCCTCCCATGAAACCGCCATATTCAGCTGCAAACTTTCCCCACCCCTGCCATGCAGCCCGGCGTGCTTTCCGGAGATAGTGGGGACTTTTGGGGACTGCGATACCTGAAACTTTCTTTCATAACATTCACTTGGATTTACAAAAGTGCTTCTGCCATATGAATTCTTTCAGCGTTGCTAAGCAAGAACTGAGGTCAACCACCCCAGAAACCTAACACTATCAAGTCGATTCTGACTTATATCAATCTAGGGGGTCCTCAAACTATGGCCTGCGGACCACATGGCCCTCAGAGGACATTTATTCAGCATGCCGGGTGTTTTTGCCCCTTTTTTTTTTTTTACTTCAAATTAGGTATGTGCAGTGCGCATAGGCATTTGTGCATAGTTTTATTTTTAAACTATAGTCCGGCCCTCCAGCGGGTTTGAGGGACAATGAACTGGCCTCCTGTTTAAAAAGTTTGAGGACCCCTGAAAGGACAACGTAGAACTATGCCTGTGGGTTCCCGAAGTTCTAAATCTTTACAGGAGCTGAGAACCGCATCTTTCTCTGTGAGCCATAGCGGATTCCAACTGGCTGGCCTCATGGTCACACACATTCCACCAGGCTCCTTGAGCCTTAACTTGATAATTTAATGAAACGATACTTCTCCAAGTCACACTGTATCAAGGTCTATAATCTTGCTATTCTAATATCAAATTTAAAATAAGGAATATAGTTAAGCTCCAAATCCATAAGCAATAAGATCATTGAATCTCTTTGGACACTATTACTTAAAAAAAGAAAAAACTCTGTCCAATTATTTTCAGCACAGAAAAGCTTCCAGTGTTTACAGCTTAGTATTTAATTGCTTTTTCTCTTCTTCTTTTGCATTGGTGAATCATTTTGAGCTTATAATAATGTCAAAATAAATAGTTTCCAGAGCCTCCAGGCATTCACTGTGTAATGATCATTTAAAAGATTTCTTGGTTAGAGGGTCCTCAAAAGAATAAAAAGCGTGTCCGCATCCCTGGTCATTTCTATATTCAAAAGAAGAAATTGCTCATCAAATGCTACAAGCCAATTTCTTTCTTCAGCCAAACTGCCCATTTTAGCATCACTGAATTAAGCAAATGGTTCTACATTTCAAAGTCAACAATGATACTCTTTTCCCTTTAACACGAGCATCTTAAACAGCTCAAAAAATAGTCGAGCTCTTTATTATGGCTTTTCCTGAGAAAGCTGTTTCGTTGTTTATTTTATTTATTCATCTAGACTTTCATGTTAAGATTTGTGTATTTTAAGTTCTGCTAGTCAGGACATTTTAAATGGAGCCAGATTTTTTTTTATACTGTGTCTTTTAAAATATAATGAGACTGAGCAGTACATCCGTTAATAAAATATAAAGTCTTCCTATTTCTGTTTGTTTGTAATTTCCCTAAGGATAACTCTTAATGTAGTAAAAACCAAAACCCGCCATAATGAATTACATTTGGTCTACTGGGGGTTGTGGCCAACCTTTTGATAGAAAAATCCAGAGACTCCCTTCTGCATCTCCTTTCCCAACCAAACCCCGTTGGCTGGAGGCTGGAAGGAAGAAAGAGGCTGGGCTGCTGGGGCAGGGTGGGGAAGGGGTAACCTTGCAGATTATTTCAAATTCTACTCTGAAGGCAGAAAGTTATCCAAATGAGATAGCTAGAGATTCACTTCCTTAGAAAAAGATTGAAATTAATGTGTCCCTTAGAAAAGCCAAAGGAAAAAAAGTCGTTATTAATTTAGGCAATTGAAGAACTTTGAAAGCCATGTCTAGTACATAAAAACACCTGTCCCTAGAGCCCATCGGCCTAGGAAACTGAATTTTTATACCATGTAAAATAAAGGAAGGTCATTTCTTAGACTTGCTCAACAGAAGATTGTCATTTTAAACCGGTTACTGTAATGAGAAGCTGGGTTTTCGTAAAAAGGACTGAATGCTTGAGTCAGTGTGAAATGAAATTAAAGATGCATGTTCTGCGCATGGCGGCATTTCCGGAGGAGTCTGTGTTCCTGTGACTGCTCTCGATCTGTCTCGTGCCTTCTGGGAAACTCACAGCGTGGTGCCCACATCTAGTCTCTTGGACTTTCTTGCCAGCTTTGGAAAGGTGTTGAGTCTGTTGGATCTGCTGCACAGAGACAGCATGCAAGTGGACCCTTCCCACATTCCTCAGAGAGCAGCCCCCCAGTGTAAAGCTGTGGGTGAGGTTTGATGACCTTTGCCCCTTCATCATCCCGCATTCTTTGAGGGACCCAAGCGCTCCCCCGAGGCATTACCGGAGAAGCAGCTACCCCATAGTTTCCAGATGGTGGGTATCAGCCTGTGTGCTCATTGGGATCGCCAGAGAGCTGTCCAAAAGACATCTTTGTCCCATCTCCACTGAGTCCGATTTTATTGGCCTGCAATGCAGCCTAGGTGCTTGGATTTTTTTCTCTCTCATAAGTTTTTATTGTGAATTAGGTGAAGGTTTACCAAGATCATCAGTTTTTTATTCAACAATTCATACCCATTGTGTTTTATGCCACTTATTGCAATCTCCACAATATAATATGACTTGTTCCACTCCCTACTTATGTCTTCTGTTTCCCTTCCTCCTCTCTTCCTACCCTTCTGAACTTGGGCCTTGGATTAATACTGCCCTTTTGAGATCAAATGGTTTGCTGTTTTCAGGTTTGTGTGCCTCACTTGTGTAATTGCTCCCATTATAGACCAATCTATTATTTGGCTGAATATTGAACCACAGGTAGGAGTTCATTTTCAAACTTAGTGAATAAGGACCATCGTTTCAGAGGTTCTGTTAGTCCCTATCCAGCCAATAAGCCTGGTCTCTTTTATGACTGTGAATTTTGCTTCACTATCTAGGACCTTTGGATGTGATCCCTTTCAAAGAAGTTGGAATTGATAGTTGGAGATCATCTAGTTATTCTGTGCTCAGAGTCATGAAGTCTAATGTTCATGTGGTCCACTCACCACTCTTTCCTCCAGAGTGAGGGTGACAATACTTGCCACCTAGATGGCCACTTGTGAGCTTCTGAAATCCAGCTGCTACTCACCAGCATGGATGTCGAACATAGTCTTTACAGTCTAGGTAATGACAATTGTTCTTGGTGTCCTTCACAACTATAATCCCCAGCCCCCCAGCCCAATAAAGCACTCCCTCCAGTTGTTCGGTTATGCCTAAGGAGTTTTGATAACTTCATCTTCTGTGTGCTCCGGAATATTCAATTCCCTGGATGGTCAGAATGGTCAGTCAGGGCTCAGAATCTTGGTGTTAAGGCTTCTGGTGAGATCCTGGCACATCAGACACAGAGGTTGTGAGGCTAGAGGATGGGCAGAAGGGGATCATACTGAGTCTAACAAGGAAAGAAAAGGAAATGAAGGATATAAGCAATTAAAAGCAAGCGCATAAATAGATACAAATACACAGATGGCCCTTGCAACATTATTCCCAATCTCGCAAACGTGTCAACGGTCTAAATACCCATCAATAGGTGAATGGATAAGTCAAACATGTTGCCTACGGTATATACAATGGACTACTACTCAGCCATAAAGAGAAATGAACTCTTGACACAGGCTACAAGAGGAATGAACCTCATAAGCATTATGCTGAGTGAAATAAATCAGCTTCAAAAAGGACACATTTTGCTTAATTCCACTTACAAAAAATATCTAGGCTAGGAAAATGAATAGAGACAAACATCTCCCAATTGTTTCCAGGGATAGGTAGGAAGGTAAGTATGGTTGTTACATAATGCCATGTCAATTGGACAAATAAGTGAGGTGGAGTCTTTCTTATACCTATATGAGTGTCCTTGGATTTATTTCTCTAGTCAACCCAGCCTAACCCAGTAGGGCCTGGAGGGGAAGTGCCATCCCTGAGACGATACTGAGCTTCCATAAGGGTGATGACATAATTTTGGAATGGGTAAGGATGATATATGAACAACATGCAGAATGCCACTTAATTATAATCTTGTAGAGCGTGGAAGTGACGAATGTTTTGATGCATGTATATTTAGTATGATTTTTAAAGAGTGTACGCAAAAGAGCAATATGGCAAGTCTGTGTTGCCATTTGCTGTTGCTCAGCTAAAAGCGATTCGGGCCTGTGTAGTTCAAAGGGAACCACAGAGGCTCAGGAGGAAAGCTGGTACCATCTCCAACTGAGACTTGTCTGACCAAATGCAGAGTCTCCCTTCAAGTAACTGACAGGTCAGAGGCAGCTCATCTCTGCTGCAGAAGCAATGATTTGTCTCAATTCCCAGACCACTGTCACAGCCATGTCTTGTTGCTCTCGGTGCCCCCCTTCCCCACCACAATAAGTCACTAGAAAGCCATGCTTCATTTAAAAACAAACAAATAAAACCCTTCTGCCTCCATCCTGGCACTGTTTCAGCTTATTTAGCATCATAACATATGTCATCTGTTTCCCTAAACAATCTAACATGGACATGGCACGATGGGACTGATGAGTTAGGCAAATGAGAACCAGCCTGCCCTCTGAACACACACGATGGCATTTGACTTGCTGTCAGTAGATGCTGTCGCGTTTCTTCTCCTCTTTCATGGAAAATAAATACAGAAAAGAATGAGGACATGAAAAGGGCTGCAAGATGTTTAGCTCTGGTCTTTCTAGAAAGTGTAGAAAAAAAGTATGTGACCCCTGCCTGCCTTTAGATGCCCCACTCCTCTGGCAAACAAGGATTGCACACTGACCATGGACAAGACATCTGGATCTGGGGGGAGGATATAACAATTGCCCCCACCAGCAAAGAGTTTCCAGATTTACGGGACTACACAGGCCAGGGAGCAGCTCATAAAAAGAACAAGAAGAATCACAAAGGAGGGTGTGCTCCAGCACCACTTCGTCCAGCTGCAGGCACATGAAGGCAAAGTTTCTTTTGCTTTCAGTCAAGTTTATGATTTCCGCTGCATCCCTTACCAACACCTTCACGAAGATCTAGGTTCTTGGGTTGTTTCGCTCCAGGGCGGACATCTCCTTGGTAAAGCTTTATGGACAGCTCATGGTCCAAGAATTCCACCTATATGTTTTGAAAGGGGCCACATTAAAACCCCTGGCTCAGACTTTCAGGACTGGGCACAATACAGCAAACCCACCATGGGGACAGCAGGATTTGGTAACACTCTCATCTCCATCACAACCTTGACCTGGCAAAGCTATTTTCTTCCACTCACCATCTTTCAATCAATATTTACTCAGCTATTAGTTGCTCCCCAGGCTCAGCATCAGAAAAGTGTTCAAACGTTACCGAATTGTCCATCTAATGGTAGAGGTCTGTGCAAGGGATATGAGAGCAAGAGGCTCAGAGATGATCAGTGGGTAACGAGAGAGGGATTCACCTTTATCATTTGTAGAAAGCCCCTGAGGCTTAGTCACATTGGCAGACTTTCCCTGGAGCAAGCAAATAAAGCTGCTCCCGGCTCAGCTCCATTCCTGATCTGGTCTTGCCATGAGACTATCCAGGCTTTGTCCCAACCCCACGTTCTGGAAACCACGAGTGGAAGGACGTGGATCTTGGGGATACCATGGAAAAGAATGGGCATTGCACAACACTTCATTGTACTCATATGGAGCTTATACAAAGGCCAATAGATAGAACCAGGTGAGACTGTGAACAGGACAAGGTGATACTGCATGGTTTAAAATCAGAAAAGGTGTGCATCAGGGTTGTATCCTTTCACTGTTCTTATTCCATCTGTATGCTGAGCAATTTATACAAGAAGCTGGTCTATGTGAAAAAGAACATGGCATCAGGATTAGAGGAAGACCCAAGTAATGTCATTAGGAACATTTTCTCACTAAAAATTTTAGGTCATGGCATCAAAAAAGTGTCATTTTAACCTAAATGGGTTTTTAGACCAGTGAAATAACAGTGAGAGTGAGTTAGCATTGTGCACAGAATTGAGCGATACTGGTTCTTTGGGAAATTCATAATCCAATACTGACACTGCTGAGATAAAGAATGACAGTGAGGAAGATTCTACACCTGAGCTCTGTGATGGGCCAACGTGGTGCTCTACTCTCTTCAGGAATGGATGAGCCAGCTCCACCAAGATTCCCCTTTACTGGAGCACCTGCTATGTATGTAGACGTTGAACACAAGAACGCTTTGGCGTTCCTACAATGATTTCTGACCGATGAGGTCATCGAAAAATTGATTTTGATAGCCCGGAGGTTTACTTTCAGGTTTTAACCCCTCTTCAGTTAATTTCTGTGCATGGGGGAAGGTTTGGGGCTTGCTTCATTTTCCTACATACGGTATCTCAGTTTGTCCAACACCATTTGTTGAGCAAGCAGAATTTGTCCCTTTGGATATTTCTGTGTCCTTTTTCGAAGGCTAGTTTCCTGTTGACTGGTGAATATATGTGTAGCTTTTCTGTTCGAATCCATTGATCTATATACCTCTCAGTGTACCAATACACTGCTCTCCCTTAGGGAAAAACAACAACAAAAGTTGTATGAGCCCCTATATAATGATTTTTTTTAATGGACGATGAACTATTTTCCAGGCCAGCACTATCCTATGTTTGAGCACATTGCTGCAGCCACTGTGTCAATCCATCATGCCTTATAGCCTGCGGTACTCATGTTCAGGTATAGTGTTCTGCCATTCACAAGGTTCACACTGGCCAGTTCTTTCAGAAGTGGAAGACCAGGTCCTCCTCCCTCGTCTCTGTCTGGAAACTGCTGAAGTCTACCTGCAGTGAGTGACCCAGCAGGCATTTGAACTACTGGCTGCAAAATTTCCACCATTACAGCCAAATGCAGGCCACCACAGTACAACAGACAGTAACAGCATCTTAACACCACACAAAGGCTCCTCCCTGGGGAGACCACGTGTTCAGGCAATTGCTGCTGTTACACATGTAAGTGGGGGCTACATGAAGTCGCACCATCTCCTGTGGCCCTTCCAGGAACAGGCCATTCTGCTGTTGTTTCTACTGGACTTAGGCTCAGCTGCCAACCTGCCCTCTGCACGCATTCTTCTCCTTACCCTTCCATGTCACCTTCTCTTTGCCCAAGTCAATACTGCTGGTCAGTCACCTACTGGTGGATGCTTGCTTCTGAAGTTTCTGAACCACATTTCCCCATGGTTATGAGACATTGCTGCTGCCACTGCGAGCATTTAACTGGTTACTTTACACCTTCAATGAGAAATCTAGGGGAATAGAAAGAAAGCTTCTTCTTTCTCCCAAGGAGTGGGTGGTGGTTTTGAACCGTTTCCCTTGAGGTTAGCAGCCCAATGTGTAACCCACTACACCAGTAGAGCCTTGGTGGCACTGTCCAGCAATTATTAGACTGCTAAATATGAGGTCAGGGTTTCAAACCTACCAACTTCTCCTTGGGAGAACGATAAAGCTGTTCCCATAAAAGACTGACAGCTCCAGAAGCCCTCTATAGGGTGGCTATGAGTTGGAATTTTGCGGTCATTTAGGGCTTTTTGGTGGCATGTGATTTTTTAGGGCTTTTAGGTTGTTTGTGGACGTTCAAGGTGTGTTTGGGGCATTCGGGTGGTTTGGGGTTTTTAGGGTGTTTTATAAGATTTTAGGGAGTGTTTAAGGGATTTAGGGGTGGTTTTTTAGAGTGTATAGGTATTTTTCAGCACAATATGGTGTTTTTAGTGATGTTACAGAGTTCCTTAGGGATTTTAGGGCATTTTTCATATTATATGTGTTTTTTTCCCCCAGCATTTTAGGTTTTCTTAGGGCTTTCATGGTGTTTTCAGGGCATATATGGGGTTTAGGAATGTTTAGGGTTTGGGAATCTTCTAAGGATGATTTTTGGAAGTTTCACATGTTTGGGTGGGCATTTGGTGTTTTTTTGTGGCTTTAGAGTGTTTATGGGATCCTGTCAATTTGCAGCTTTAATTCCGCAAAGAAAAGTCAGACAGCAAGCCAGAAAGGAGCAGGAAATGAAGGGGAAGCCCAGGCCACATGTTACAGCTGCCAAGTCCGGAGAACCTAGGTGTGGTCGTTGGCTACCTGGGACCGGGAGTGGGGCTGTGCTCCTGCCCAAGGGTGCTAGGGAGTAAACCAATCTCAGCTGGACGTTTGGCTTTTCTACTAATTAGCCGACTCCATGAACTTTCCCAGGGGCAGCTGGCGAATTGCCAGGGGAACCCAGCTAGACCCCCCACACAAAAGCACAGGGATGGTTACAGGAACAGGAGGTTTCACACAGTGGATGTGCAGGGCTTGGGGTCGGGATTGGGGGCCAAGGTGAGGAAGGGGCAGCAATAAGGCCTGGTCCCAAATAATCAGACACTGAGCAATAAAAGTACAAGGACTGCCAAGAGAACATGGGGACAAAGGATGGCTGGACTTCATTTGATATCTTTGGACGTGCTGTCAGGAGAGACCAGTCCCTGAAGGGACATCAAGTCCATGAAGGACATGATGCTTGGCAAAAAGTGGAGGACGGGCAATAAAACAGCTCGAACCAGTGGCTACATCAGTGGGCATAGTAACAATGGTGAGGATGGTTCGAGACCTGGCAGTGTTTTATTTTACTGCTTGTGTTTTTCTAGAACTGTCTTTCCTGGATGCACGAGGAAGGATAACTGTGCTTGTGGGAAGCAAATGCACAGTGGGCAGCGCTTTGGCCAACATAGGTACACCACCGGCACACAGTGCCCCCTTACTTGGCATCCAAAGTGACAGGATTTGTCTTTCCCCAGAGCTCTCCAGCCCTGGGGGAAGCGGCCCTGCCTTCGGCGCACCGCCAGGGGGCAGCACTGCTGCTCTCTCACTGGCTACATCTGTGAGGACCCAGAGAGCAGCTCCTTTCTGCTGCTCTCCTCTCAGACTTCTGCCAGAAGCCTTGGCTCGTCCTGGATCCTCCCTTGATTCCCACTCTGCACCTTTGGGGACGCCCAGCCCATTAACTCTCTCCCATCCTTCCTTGCTGCCTCTTGTCCAGATGCCTGAGCTGGGCTTCAAGTAGTTGTAATGTTATGCTTAGGTGAGATGTGTTCAGCTTGTTTACTGTCTGTATACAAGAAAAGAGTTCAGCCCAAGACATCCACCCTTTTGTTCCTCTATGGAAAGCCTGTTACGTGTCATAGTCTTCTCTCTGTGCAGTGTTTTCCTCTGCTGCTGATGCTTTTACATGAAATAGGACTCGGTGTGTCACCGCTACAGGAAATTATCTCTGAAAAAATAATATGCCCAGAACTCAGAAACAGTGTCAGCTTGCATCTGGCATCATGGAAGCATCATGGGTGTGTTTCCATTCATTCGCTCCTGAGTGTCACATGTTAAACTCAGTGCATAGCATAAACAGCAGCAGGCACAAACTGAGACAAAGCACACCCTTTGCTGTGAAGCACATTCCGACTCCTGGCTGCCCCTGTGCCACAGAGTAGAACTGCCCCGCAGGGGCTCCCTAGCTGTCATCTTTACAGAGGCACATGGCCACACCTCCCTTTTGGGAAGCCACTGGGTAGGTTTGAACTTCAGGGTTGTAGTAGTTGATATTGTAGAGCCCTGGAGTCAGTTCGGATTCATAGGGGCCTGTGCACTAGAGAGAGAAACAAAGCCCAGTCCTGCGCCATCCTCGCACTTGTTACTGTATTTGAGCCGATTCTCGCAGCCACGGTGTCAATCCACCTAAGTAAGGGTCTTCCTCTTGTTTGCTAACCCTCTGCCAAAAATGATGCCCTTCTTGCAGGACTGGTTCCACCATAGTAATATGTCCAAAGTACCTGAGACAACGTCTCCGCATCCTCTTTCAGATCTCCTGCCTTTAGTTTGTCAGCTCACTTCGATGGAGTCGATGCTGAGCCATAGCGACTCTATGAGATCAGAGCAGAACTATCTCTGTGGGTTTCCCAAAGGCTAACTCTATGGGAGTAGAACGCCTCATCCTTTTCTTCTGAGGACTGACTGGTGGTTCCCCACTGCTGACATTACAGTTGACACCCAAGGCATAAGGTACTATGCCACCAGAAGTCCCTTGCCCCTGTGCAATAACCAACACCACCTACACACAAAACCCACCCCTTCTCTGTCAGTTTGATGTATGGTGATGGCTTGAGTTGCTATGAAATTGGAAGCTACTAGGGGGAACCCGACAAAAACTACAATTTTTTCAAAACTATGCATTTAAATTTTTTATCCCCTTCATAGTACTCTCCATTACACTTCACACATTTGTCTAATCTGTGATTACATTCTTGGAAACATTTTTCAAACTCAGCAGTTTGGGTGACACCCTTGTTTTTTCCCCCCCTCTTCTGTGTTGTCAAACCACTGTCCTTCATTCATGGAAACAGAAAGAAGTCACATGGAGTGAGTTCAGGTGATTAGGATATGAGGGACAAGAGAGGCATGCTTTTTTGGGGGATGTTTTCATACTGTTATTTCTTTTCTCTTTTTTTATAATCAATTTTTGGGGCCTCATACAACTCTTATCACAATTGATACATACATCATATTTGTACATTCATTGCCCTCATCATTGTGAAAACATTTGCTCCCCACTTAATCCGCTGGCATCAGCTGATAATTATTCCCCATCCCTCATGAACCCTGAATAATTTCTAAATTATTATTTTGTCTTATCTTACACTATACAATATCTCCCTTCAGCCACTTTTCTGTTGTCTGTCCCCCAGGGAGATGGTTATATGTAGATCCTTGTAATCGGTTTCCCCTTTCCATTCCTCCCTCCCTCTACCCTCCTCGTATCGCCACTCTCACCACTGGTCCTGAAGGGATCATCCGCCCTGGATTCCCTGTGTTTCCAGTTCCTATCTGTACCAGTGTACATCCTCAGGTCTAGCTAGATTTGTAAGGTAGAATGGGGATCATTTTAGTTGTGGGGGAAGAAGCATTTAGGAGCTAGAGGAAAGTTGTATGTTTCATTGTTGCTACAGTGCACCCTGACTGGCTCCTCTCCTCCCTGCTACCCTTCTGTAAGGGGATGTCCAATTATCTACAAATGAGCTTTGGGTTTTCACTCCACACTCCCCCGTATTCACAAAGATATGATTTTTTTGTTCCGATGATGTCTGATACCTGATTCTTCCGACACCTCGTGATCACACATGCTGGTGTGCTTCTTTCATGTGGGCTTTGTTGCTTCTCAGCTACATGACCACTTGTTTAACTTCAAGCTTTTAAGACCCCAGAATGTATAACTTTTGATAGCCGACCACCATCAACTTCAGTCACCACATTTGCTTATGCACCCATTTGCCTCCAGCAATTGTGTTGGGGAGGTGAGCATCACGGAATGCCACTTTAATACAACAAAGTATTTTTGCATTGAGGGAGTACTTGAATGGAGGCCCAATGTACATCTGTTACCTTAATACTAAACCTATAAATATATGCATATAGATCTATTTCCCCATCGTTATACATAAATATATTTACATATGCACATGCCTTTATTTAGACCTCTATAAATGCCCTTTGCTTCCTACCTCTTTCCTTGATTTCCTTTTACTTTCTGATTGTCCCACTCTCATGTTCAGCCTTCATTTGTGTTTCAGTAATTCCTCTAGGTTACATTACTCTTGGTTACACTCTACCAAGCCTCCTACACCCTCCTCACCATCTATTTGGATCACTTGGTGTTCCCTTGTCCCTGGGTTTGTTAACAGCACTTCCTTTTTCCCTACACCCCCCTTTCCCATCTCCCTCCCCCAGCTGTCAGTCCCATTGTTTTCTCCTCCAGATTGTTCATCCAGCCTATCTCATTTAGACAGACCTGTGGAAATCATAGCATGCACAAAAACGAGACAGAGCAAACCCAAGCAACAAAATGAAACAAAAGAACAACACCACCACCAACAAGCCAATGACAAAAAGCAAAACAAAACACAAGAAAGAAAAGCTTTTAGTTAGTTCAAGGACTGTTTGTTGGCCTTTAGGAGTGTTTTCTCATAGAGTATGATGGGTCAGCTAGCCCAGGCCCCAAAGTCTATTTTTGGTATTCCCTGGGGACTTCGTTGCTCTGTTCCCCTTCCTGTTCTGTTGTACACCCTTAGTATTTTGCCTCGGTGTGCTGGGATCAGATCGGGCGATAGAGGCATGCTGTTTTTTTTGTGTGAGCAGGTGCACTGTCATGGTGGCAAAACCAGTCCCCTGTCTACCACTAATCAGTCCTTTTTATTTTAAATAAATCATTTTATTGGGGGATCTTACAGCTCTTGTAACAATTCATACACCAATTTGTATGAAGCACATTTGTACATACATTGCTATCATCATTTCCAAACATGTTCTTTCTCCTTGAGCTCCTTTTTTCCCCTCCTCCCACCCACGTGAACCACTGATACTTTATACATACTTTTTATTTTTATATTTTACGCCTCTGCTGTATCCCTTCACCCAAACTTCTGCTGTTTGTTCCCCTGGGTGGTGGAGTGGGGCTGTATGTCCATCATTGAGATTGGTTTCCCCTTTCTTCTGCTTCTCCCCCCTACCTTCCCTCGTGGTGTTGCTACTCTCAGTATTGGTCCTGAGGGGTTTATCTGTCCTGGATTCTGTGTGTCGGAACTTCTAGTCAATAGCAGTGTGCAAGCTCTGGTCTAGCCAGACAACTCAGACCTTCTTACACAATATCTTCAGAACCTCTATATAGGAAGCTTGATTAACAGTCTGACCTAGTGCAATGACTAAGCTCCAAATGCACTATCACCCTCACATCAACAAAACCAAACAAATGAGCATCTTCTTGAAGTTTGAGTTCACTTGACGAGGTGTATTTGAGTGAGGTGATGATGGCGTCTTACACTGACTTGATTTATGTTTGCATTCTGGCTTGTGAGAAGAGCACAAGGTCTTGTCACCAGCAATGACCTTGGGAAAAAAGTGTGGGTGCACTAGCTCAGAGCAAGTTGCCAGATGCCTGCCCAAACAGGAGAATGTATATTTTGAAATGTGTACCCAGTGGAGCTTTGTACCGCTTGGTTTTTTGGCGGGGGTGGGGTGGGGGTGGGTGGAAGGCCGGCTACTCCTTTGTAGGTTAGATAATCTGAGATGTGCTATTTGAAATTTCCTGGGGCCAGTTTTAGACAAAACTAGAAAAGTTAATTTTGCTGTATGGAAAAATCTGACAGTCTGGAAGTATCTAATTTTCCTCACATGCCATCATTCCCCTAGTAGCATTATTCTTAGTTAAAGCTCTCCTCTGTTCCTCCTTAGGGTTTCCCCCACTACCTGATGTTCCTTTTCTCCTACTCATCATCAAGGGACTTGTGTCCAAAGTGAGGACAGCAAATAAGAGACCCTCCTGACTCTCTGTTAAGAAGGGTGCTCTGGTGCATGCGTGTGTTTATGTGTGCACATACAATCGCATTTGAATTTTGTTGGAAGAGGCTTCATAGAGACAGAGAGTGACATGGTTAGAGCTGCTGCACATGTAGAGCACTGTACTCTATGGTGTTCTAATTCAAATGCATGTAAGGTCCAAGAGAGGTAATAGAAGCAAGTGACCAGGGTCAGGGAAGGCAGTAGGAGGAACTGAGGGAGCCTGAATGCCTCACACCCTGCCAGTTTCACTGATTCTTGGATGGGAGAGTACCAACCTAGTGCTGTGAAATCTTCGCAGTTTTCAGAGGCTTGGGGGATTTAAATTTTGTATGTAAAAAATAGACATCTAAATGCTTGTAATTTATTGATTTCGATAAACACACTGAATGCCAGTACGCAAGTCAAACAAACCAAACTGACAGCCATCGATTCTTTGCCAACTCATAGTGACCCTATTAGACAGGGTAGAACTGCCCCTCAGTTCAGCTCCCAGCCCTGGAGGCCCACCAGTTCCTCGTTATTATCATGAGGAATACTATTTTCACAAGAGCATTACATACCCCTAGAGACTAAACCATAAAGCCATATAGGCTTTGACCATCAATTCTGATATGCTTTTTCCTCAAACTGATGGGTCATTTGATGGAATCCTTGTATTACTTCCCTAACATAAAAATTAATCAAGCAAAGGAGATTCAGTGCTCAGTACTACAGCCCCCTATTTAGAGATTAACTCTTAAAAACCACCACCACCACCACCACCACCACCGCCACCTTATCTATGTTGATAAAAACTTGAGTAGGCTGTATAAATATCTCAAGTATTTAGGATAAAATGGATTCTTATTCTACTGTCACATATTTAGTTTGAGTTATGTGTTTCCATCTGAACACAAATTAAATAGACCTCATTGACATCTTTTCAAAATGCCATAAAAATTAAATGATTACCTTAAAAGATACTCAGTATAATTAGGCATCAGAAAAATGTACATCAACACTAGAGCGAGATAGTGTTTCAACCCATCAAGATGACACTAGCCAAGAATATTAAAAATACCATTGAGTGCTGGAAGAATGAACAGATTTGTGTCAGAAGAACAGTCTGAAAGGTCCTTAGAAGCAAGCACGGGGAGACTTCACATGCTTTGGATATGTTATCAGGAGATGCCAGTCCCTGGAAAAGGCTGAAATGTTAGGTTCAAGTATAACAACAGTTTTGAAGATGGTGTAGGACTGCGCAGTGGTTCATTCTGCCTTGAGTTGGAACTGACTCAATAGCACCTAATGCTAAAAGCTAGATGCTTTTGATCCTAAATGAAAAGTGGATGGTCCAGCCTCCATACCAGCTACGTGGACAACTGCCCCTCCCCCCAGAAGAATTTACTTTAGAAGACGGCACTGAACCTGTAGCTAGGGGAGATGGACATGTCTGATCAGAGCACACAGGGGCAAATGAAGGGGGAGGAAGAGAGTGGAGCACACACTGGTCCACCAGGCTTGGAGGATGATTTTGGCACTCTGAACAGCCAATGTACAGAGTGGACCATATGGCTGATCCCACTATGAGACATGCCATCCCTTGCTGGCCCAGAGCACTATGGGGACAATACCGGAGACTCTGTGTTGGGACTGACCCGACTGGCCCTCCAACACGGAGGCAAATCACTAAAAGCATGCAGCAGAGCAACCATGAGAGCAGAGCGGGTAGCCCCTGAGGGAGTACAAAGGACAGACTCTGGGGCCAGAGCAAGATACGCCATCAGACCTGACTGAAGGACACACCTATAGAAAAAAAAAATCAGACCTTGATCTATTTACAGGTTTTTCTTTCTTAAAAAATTTTTTTGTCTTTTAATTAATTTACTCTTTTATTGATCATTGGTTTTCTGTTGTTGTTTTTTTGTCATCACAGTGTTCTCACCCATCGCCTATCTTGCTATGGTTTGATTTTTGGTGCATATTATTATCTCAACAGATCTATCTAGATAAGATAGGCTGGAAGAATAGTCTGGAGGAGAAAACAACAGGACCAATGGTTCCCGGGGACATGGGAGAGAGAGAGGAGGGGGTAAGGAGGTGATGCTGACCAATCCAGCGACAGGGGAGCAACAAGTAATCCAAAATCCGTCGCAAGGAGGGTGTGAGAAGCCTGGTAGGTATTCAGCAAGGGCAATGTAACCAAGAGAAATTACTCAAACCCAAGTGAAAGCTGAGCATGATAGTCGGACAAGAGGAAAGTAAAAGTAAATAGAGGAAAGAACTAGGTGACAAAGGGTATTTCTAGAGGTCTACATACTGGCATGTACATATGTAAATATATTTATACAGGAGGGTTCGTAAATAGATCAACGTGCATATATTTATAGACTTAGTATTAAGGCAGTAGATGGACATTGCCAAATACTTACTCAATGCAAGAAGACGTTATATTAAATTGGCATTCCATGATGAACACCTTTCCAACATGATGGTTGAAGAAAAATGTGTGCACTAGCAAATGTGGTGAAGAAAGCTGATGGTGCCTGGCTATCAAAAGTTATAGCATCTGGGATCTTACAGGCTTGAAAATAAAGAAGCGGCCATCTAGCTCAGAAGCAACAAAGCCCACATGGAGGAAGCACACCAGCCTGTGTGACCATGAACTGTTGAAGGGATCAGATATCAAGCATCAAAGAACACAAAAATCATGTCATTGTAAATGAGGGTGAGTGCAGAGTGGAGACTCAAAGCCCATTGGTAGGTAACTGGACACCCCCTTCCTGAAGGGATGTGGGGAGGAGATAAGCCAGTCAGGGTGCAGGGTAGCAACAATGAAACATGTTTCCTCTAGTTCCTAAATGCTTCCTCCCCCCACTATCATGATCCAAATTCTACTTTACAAATCTGGCTAGACAAGGGGATGTACAGAGAGATCGCCTTGGAGATTGGGTGGATGTTCCCACAGTAGCGTGGAGCCTCACAAGTGGTGGTCAGGCGTTTCCCCCAGTCACTTGTAGGACCTCAGGATTTAGGCTGGGGATGCCCCCACTTTTTATAGGGGAGAACAACCTGTGGCCTGGTGTGTGGGAGAGGACCAGCGTGAATTCCCCAGCTGCTTGCCACACCAATAAGTGGGGGGTGGGAGCTCCCTCAGTTGGGCCTTCAGGTTTGCCCTAGGCAGAGGGGAGTGGCCTGGAGACAGCTATTGTCTTGTGATGGGAAAGAGAGTGAAAGGAGAGGAAAAAGAGAGAAAGAGGAAGACACAGACTGGGGCAATAATGCCAACCAGACTGACAACCACTCACCCACACACAACTAAAATGCACAGAGTAAACAAAGGTGACAACAGTAAAAAAAAAAAAAAAGAAAAGAAAACAACTAAAAAGGAGAACCAAATCTGTGGAGGCTGTGGTAGGAAGTAGAGAAGAGCTAGATGGAGCGGAGAAAAGCAGAAAACCTGTAAGAAGAGTCCAATAAAAGGAAAAAGAGAGAAGAGAAAAGGAAGGAGAAGGAGAGAGTATTTTTTAAATGGTTAAAGAAATAACTGACCCTGTGTTATGCTGTGTGTAGCTCTGACTCGTCCTGTGTGCAGTACTGTCTTAGGGGTCAGGCTGCCCACTAGGAGGACAGGGTTGCCCTAGGCAGAGTGTAGGGCTCTGGAAACCAGCAGTGGTATGTGCAAGCAATGAGAGGGAGCAGAGAGAATCGTACAAGCTAAGAGAGAGGTGAAGAAAGCAAAGACAGAAAGAGGAAAGAAAGAAAAAGAGAATAAAGAGAATGAAGGAAATAAATCCAACTGAGTTCACTAAGGTTGGCTGTGATGGTAAAGAGCAAGGAGAGAGAGAAGGAGGAAATAAAGTATAAAGTAGTAGCTGATCCCTGATTGCTTGGATGAGGGGCCAGAGGGGTTTAGACACTGCTCCAACATGGCAGGTCAGTGTGCCCTTTTAATGCCGGGACCCAGTGGTGCTGGGCAGAATTGCCCTAGTTGACGAGATCACCTTAGAGGCATGACGGAGGTTTCTTCAACGGTGCAGCGCACTGTAGGTGTTTGTCCCAGGTGCCTTGTGTGGTGTACAGCACTCCCACACAGGGCAGGCTGGAGTGCCTCCTGCTATTTGGGTTGATTTGCCCTAAGCGGAGGGAAGTGACCTGGAAGCCTTTAGTGGCATATGAGAGGAGAGAGTGGGAGAGAAGAGGAAAAAGAGGGGAAAAGGGGAAAAAAGAGGGATAAAGAAGAAAGCAAGTAAATAAAAGCCCAACACCAACCTGAGCACGTTGAAACTGAGTGCGGTGGAAAAGTTAGAAGGGCTAGTGAATAAAGTGAGAATAAGTAGAGCAGTGGGTAAGGAGGTAATGATACTTGATCACCTGTCCTTGAGGCCAGAGGAATTCCAACTCTTCCTCAAGGTCACGGGGTCATGGACTTGTAAGGTCTCTCTCTCTGGCCTAAATTCCAACCCCAGTCCTTGGCTCCCCGCGAGAAAAATTTCATGCGGAAGCCAGGCTCGTGATCCAAGTGAATTTAATGAGAGTTAAAAGAAGCTTCAGGTTTTACAAGGCACCCATAGGATTCCTTTGACCATGGGGCCTGGCAGAGACTGCCTCAGGTCATGCAAGGATCTCTCTCCTCCCAGGAAGACGACCAGACCACCCCTCTCCCTTCTGGTTCCTGCCTTTTCAAGGGTTCCCGGGGAGGCTGGTGAAGGACCCCAGGTCAATCCCATTGGCTGAACTGCAATCATCTGGCCCAGGTGGGCTGCTCCAGGTGCAACATCCATCGGAGCCCACGGGCAGGAAAATCCAGCTTTCCTATGCTGGCTCTCCTGGGCATGCGTTAATGGACTTTCCCATCCCTGATGTAGGGTTCCACAGATGCTGTGTGAGATTACTTCAAAAGCAAGATCGCGCCCGTGGCCAGGGGTCACTTGGGTGCTGGAGTACCTGCCTTGTGCTGCATGTAGCACTGCAGCAGGGGCTGGGAGGGGGCACTGGGGGGCTCCCTCAGCCCCGTCTAGGGCTCCAAGACCGGCAGGGCCTCCCCAGCTATGTGTAGAATCACTGAGAGGGAAGCTTGTTGTCCTATCTAGACTGCTGATGCTTCCTAGATCAGAGGAT
Organism: Tenrec ecaudatus; assembly: GCF_050624435.1. Lineage (NCBI taxonomy): Eukaryota > Metazoa > Chordata > Mammalia > Afrosoricida > Tenrecidae > Tenrec > Tenrec ecaudatus. The sequence goes on along the minus strand of NW_027459339.1, from coordinate 155,520 downwards.
TTTCTTTTTTATCCCTCTGGCCAGCTAGAATGAAATTGTCTCCCACAGTCTCTGGGCTACAGCTCAGTGCTGTTTAAGGCTGACACTGCTACAGCGGGTCTTTGTTATGGTAAAAGCTGCCAGGCCCTGTGGCTGAGTTCTGGCATTCCTTAGCTAGGTTGCTTCTTATGCTGATTTATGTTAAGGGACTCCCCTATGTGGTGCTTGGAGCTGAGCAACCAGACTTGGGTTTGAGTTTTAAACCAATCATTTATGTTTCACCCTTAAAAAAAATTCTACTTGTGATGTGCTCAGATTTGGTGGCTGTCAAGCTGACCCCCAGAGGGGGAGATGCAGCTTATCAGGGGGGTTGTTTACTAGTCGGCCAATTGGAACTAAATTTGCTCCCTGGACTCCCGACTTTCTGCCTTTTTCTCCCACACCATGATCTTCCTAAGGTAATAATATATTTTTTCTTCTACTCTAAATTATGGCTACCCACCACCAACCCCTGACCGTGAGCTCAAGGCATCCAACCGCATGGAGAGCTCAGTGTGGGGTTCCCCTCGTGTCTGAGATTCTGCCCCCTCTCAGGGCGTCCACCTGCAGGGATCCCTGCTCCAGGCAAGGGCATATCTGGCACCTGCCACTTCGTCAAAATTATAGTGCTTTAAAGCATTCTTGGTTTGCTTTGTGAGTGGAAATCCCACAAAAGAAGGGGTTCAGGAGAAACCCTGTTACCCTAGTTCTAATTTCAGAACTCCACCTCCCCGTTTCCTTCACCTAATTTCCTATTTTTCTGGTCTGGCAGCAGGAGCTCCAGATAGATGGGTCCTATCTGGTCGCCATTTTCTCTGAATCCCTCCATCTATTTTTTTTACACTCTTAAAAAGTACAAAACATTTACTCTACAAGCGCAAACAGATTTTCAAAAGCAGGGAAAAACCTGAACGTTCAGTACATGGTTCAATCGTCTTTTCATCTCTGTGCCCTAACTATGCTGAGCTCCATGGAACTGCATGGAGGGGAGCTATTCTGGCGTCATCGAGCCAAGTGAGTGTTTTGAATTACCTCAAGTGAATATTTGACTGGAAAGCATAGGGTGTAAAAAAACCCTGAAATCAGTTGGTGCACATCCATCACAAAGAACAGGGCCTTGTACTTAAACCTTTTTTCTGAAAATAAGCAGCCATCTAAGTGAGATATCAACTAAGGCCGCCCAGAACAAGCAGCACAGCCAGTGTGATGCCAGGGTGATAAATAATAGAATCTCAATCTGCAGGTATGAACAAGAATCAGAGCTTAAGTTCGGAACACCCAGTTTGCAAAAGGACTCAAATGCACATGCTGGGTGAATTCCCTCTGACCACAGTCCATGGACATGAACAGATACAGTTAAGTTCAAATGTAACACCTGATCATTTGATCTCTTCAGACTAATTTTAATTTGGTTCCAGTTTTTAGTATTTTTCACTTTCTGTTCGATTGAGGTTTTTCTCTCTTTTATCATTGTTAGTTTTTCTTTTCTACTTGTTTCTTGATTTTGTTTTGTATTTTTTTTTAATACATATGAAATCCAGGAGAGGTAAATCCAGAGAGACACTAACAGAATTAACAATCACCTAGGGACAGGCAGGGAAGATTTGGGGGAGTGAGGTGGGGGCTAACAAAAATGAATATAAAAGAAGGAAATGATGTAAACCTGATTGTGGTGAGGATTACACAAATCTTAATATGACTGAAGTATTGAATGATATATGTGAATTATATGAGAATTAAAATAAAACAAAAGCTGAGGTCAGAGATAGGGCAGCAATTTAGCCCTGAATCTCTTGGTGAAGATTGAATGTCATTTTGTGCCAAGAGCCCATTTTTCCACTCATGAAGTTTGGGGAACCGGCCATGCTCCTTCATCACTTTTCTTACCTCAATAAATGGGTACAGTTCACTCTTCTCCCTTTTCTTCTCTGTCACATACTTTGCAGCAGTCAGGGGAACAGAACTTACAGTCCTGAAAGGGATCCATGAGTGTTAGTCCAGGTAGACTAGAGAAACAAATCCACACTCAGATGTGTATAGGAAAGACCTTTATATACAAGAACAGTTGTATATTGAGAAAGCATTCCAGCCCAACCAAGATCAAGTCCATAAGTCCAATATTAGCCCATGTCTGATATCAATCTATAATGTTCTCTTCAGACTCATGAAACACCTTCAATGACCCCAAATGCAGGAAGATCACAGGTCAGTAGTTGCAAAGTCTTCTGCATCCAGTGGTGGTAGAAGCATCTCAGCTTTGGCAGGGTCTCCATGTGGCTCCTCCAGTTCCCAGGGCATGGGTTCTATCAGTGTGGTGCCATGTGTCTTGTTAGTAGGACATCTCTCAGGGAATGAGCAGAAAGATAGTCTCCTGCCTCCAAGGAGGAAATACCAGATTTCCCAGAACCCTGACGGGAAGGCCAGGCCCACAAAGAGGCCTCATTGGCCATAACCCAATAGAGAGACTAGAGTCTACCCCTTCACTCTTAATCCTCTCAAGTCCCAAATTGACACCAGATTGTATAACTACAACAGACCACCCCTTGTCCATTTGACATTTTCACAAAATTCTTTAGCCGTATATAATTTCAAAACAATAATAGAATCATATCAGTATCTAACAGTATAATATGAAAATGCATACATTTCACTCCGTGCCACCCTCCTTTAAACATAATATTCTGTAAGTGATGAAACAAAAATATCCTATGCTTAACAATTGCAGGTAAGGTACACCCACATATTAATCCTATAATTCTATGAATATATTCCAGTATCTATGAAATCTTGCAAGCTAGCCACTTCACGCCTTTATCTGGCCCATTTTGGCTATCCAGTTTCTCTACTGCCTACTTACATCAACCCAGTGCTCTGAGGAGACAATCATATTCTTCAATATAAAGAGTCTTCATGCCAGTTGGAACCTTGTGAAGTCCACATCCACAAGAAAGTCAAAGCAGGACAGTTCGTCTATACAGTCTGCAGCAGTATATACCAGTGCACAGGCTCAACATTCTTCTCTTCATCTGGTCGGGTTCGGGTCAAGTCAATGTGGGCTCCCTCTCTTGGCCTCACCTCAGTGTCCATTGGTCGCATTGCCTTTAGGCCTTGGCCCCATCACCAATTCTCCACAACTCTAGTCCCCTCAGAGTAGGTCATGGACTTCAAACGAGTCAACCTGCTCTCATCTTCTTCTCTACTGCCTGTAAACCAGGTCCACGAGTGTCAGTGGTCAGAATGAACCCGCTGCTCTATTGCTGCTATTCTGCCACTTTCACTCAACAAGCAGATCCAGGTGGTCACCTAGCAATCATTTCAGGCTTCTACAGGCTCCCTTGAATGTTCAGTACTAGAAAGGAGTTTCTTCAGGCTTTGAGATTTTTTTCCAGTTTCTGACAAAAACCACTATTCAAAATTCAAATATTACAAAAGTTCCCTTTTAATGCACATGAAGCTCTTCCTCACAGTGGGAGCAGTGCACAGAAACGGACCTTGATGCTGGGCTGCTCTGTGCGTGCTTTGGTCAGTTGGGAGCTGCTGATTCACAGATTCACTTCACGTGGATGAAGATGCTTGTTTGCTTCCCCGTGAGTTTATCGCGCTTCAACAGAGAAGAACCCTGTTCTTGGGTTTTGCCTCTGCCTTGCTCCTAGCACCGCTGGAATAGAAAGATTACAAATGATTTTTTTGTTGTTGTTTTAAAAAACAGAAAAGAAATGCCGTGTACCTGTTAGGTAAGTAGAGGCAGAACTGAGGGTGGTCGCTGTGCATGCCAAACCTCCTCCCCATCACAGACAGTTGAAAGCTGCTTCAGGCTGGAAAGATGCACACATTTAGGTCCTTGTGACAGGAAGCAGGTCAACCTGGGCGGGCCCCCATCTAGACCAGGTGGGCTTAATTCAGTCAATGGGGTCAAACAGTACCGTCAGCCATGCCTACCAACAGGGTATGGGTGGGGGCCTCCCACCAGCTGTCATGCAACCCAGCGCGCGTGGGCTGTCCAGTCCGCCCCCACCCCCCACGAGCATATTTGCCTCTTCTATCCTTTATAAAGTCACTTGGATCACAAACTAGGTTTCTGCGTCAATTGGTTCTTGTGTGAAGCCAAGGACAGAGGTACATTTCTCCCAGAGAGAGCCCTCACATAACCAAATCAGATTATAGCCTTCAGTGTTAGGGTTCCAACGAATTTTGGGGGAATATCTCAAGTGGTAGTGGTAAGGACACAACTCAATCCATATTATCTCTTTATTTTGCTCAGCCAGATGCTTGCCCTTTGAGCCTGAATTGTTGCAAGGCTTATTACCCCATCAAGTGTTCCCAGAGCAAGCCCTAAATGGGCAGTAGTCACACACAAGGAAGATTTGCAGGGGACACTGTTAAGAATGATTAATGCTTAAGTGTTCCTTGTCTCCCCAAATGTACCATCTGGCAGAAAATTTCTTAGATCTCTCTCCTGGGAGAGATATACCTCAGCTCTTGAATAACTCTCCTGGTCATAGAAGTCAAATTCCAAGCTTTTCATCCAACATTCATAAAGCTAAATAAATGTTACATAAACCTAAGTTCTCTATCTTGGATAAGACAAAGTAAAACCATGACTTGAGAAGGTTTTCATTGAGGACAGAGACAACTTCAGATATTCTAAGCCTATGAAATTGGTCATGATTCAGGCAACTTGCCAAGGAAGCAGGTAATACCTAGGTGGGAGGTGGAATGAATAAGAACTTGCACTAAGATTCCATTCCATCAGGTGCAGCTGGTGACTTTGGAGGCCCAGAGCAGGCAGTGGGAGAGAGAAGACCAGAGCAGGGGAGGGATGTGATGAGCTGGAGGGTAGAGGGAGGGATTATGTGTTGTTCTGCTGTCACCTCCCACCCCACTGTGACCCTTTAGTGATGTGGGCCCAGGTTTGTGATGCAAGTGGTTTTGAAGGCAGAGGGGACTCAGAGTGCTCAGTTGCCTGAGTGCAACCGCTGTATCCAGAAGATGGAGGAGATTCTCTTTCTGCTGGAACAGAAAAGTGCTTCCTGGCTGACCTACCAATACCCCACCTGGTTCACTGTTTTGACCTTGGGCATCCTGTATGGAGTGGGTTGCTTCTTCCTGGTCCTCCCCTTCCTTCCAAATACTCCACCTGTGCGACCACCCAGGAAAAGGATAAAGGTAAGAAATTCTCAACCCAGCCATAGGAGAGATTGATTTTTCCTTGTTTTATAAATTTTTCCTTTCGTAATTAATTTCCTGATAGGGGAAATCTCAAGAAAGAAGAGACCATCAGCCCTGGCTTTGGAATGTTGATGAGGGCTGGTGCGTCCTTACTCACTGTTAGGACTTTGTTCACTGCATTGGTATCATTTTATCCTTGCCGGCTTATGTTGATTTTCATTATTTCTGTTGGCTTTCCCTGTTTGTGAAGCACAGGAGGCGTGGATGCATCATGATCATGGACACAAGGGTTGACAGAGTTGCAGGTGGAGAGATCTCATGGCAGAGGGAGGGATTGTGAGATCAGCAGTGTGGAGAACTTCCCCATCGGGAAGCTAGGGAGTGAAGGGGGATTGATTTCAAGACGAAAAAATGAAGGAGGCCAGAGGGGACAGAGAGCTTTAGACCTGACTGTGATTACACAACTCCTTTTGAAGGCAATTTAACCATGGAGGGGGGGGGTGTTGTTCTAAAATGGATATGGTAATCATTGATTGTACCATTGCCCTTGATCTGATTGAACGACTGAACTATTGACTCGTATGATATGTAAATCATTTGCCAGTAAGATGAGCATTCAAAAATATTTCTCTTTGAAGATCTCAGACCTCCCATCTCTAGTTGTTATAGAGGGCAATAGGTAAAAATCCCCAATATAGTGACGCAGTGGCTAAGGACTAGATGACTAGACATTTCAAAGGGCAGCTCTCATCACTGGGTCCTCAGTCTCTTTCCTTGAGCTCCAGTCTCTGGGCCAAGGCTCCTTTTCTGTCTGGGCTAATTGAGAAAGCATGGCTGACCCCGGGGAGGAAGTGGTCAAGGGCTGGCCCAGAGCTTCAGCCTCCATAATCAAAATCTTGCCCACCAGAACACTGAGTGCTGAGAGTGTGTGCTCTCCGTGAGCAGAGGAAGGCTGACGGAAGAAATGCACTCTAGGTCTCACACAGAAGCTGGTTTCTGGGCTTTAGTCATTCCATGGAGATTGTCATTCTTCTAATCACCAGTAAATGCCTGCAGTTTGTCACAAAGAACAGATGCAGGATTGGATTCCAGCCTGACTTCCTCTCTTGTGCCCCAGCCTCAGGTGGAGACAAGGAGAAGCAGCAGGTCAAGGGACAAAGGTGACGCTCTGAAAGGTAAGGTTCTGCCCATTCAACCAAGCTCTGTAAGCTCTCCTGTCCCCTCCTCTGCAGGATGCCAGTGGCAACAGCCCGTCTCTCTCAGGTAATAATCCTGAACAAAAGGATACTGTGGATGGAAACAGAACCCAGATATTTCCCAGATGTACAGGAGGGGCCTAGGATGGGATGAAGGCTGGCCAAGGTAGGACCCAGTAGGGGGCAGTGGGGGTGTCAGGAGCAGATTCTGGTGGATTTGGAGGTGGAACATTGAGGGGTAACTGCGATAAGCTGTGTAACTTTGCCAAGGTTCAGATTGCTCACTGAGACCCCACAGACAATATTGGAAACCGATGCTCCTTGAAATGCCAAAGCACCTCCTGCCCGTGGGAGTAAGCTATCATTTGACCTTGAGCTCTGGAGAGTCCAACGTCCTAAGTGCACAGCCCGTGTGACATTCCTTTCGGTCCTCTGGGAGGGCTGCACCATAACGGTTCTCTTGATTTCCAGTTTTCCGAAGCTTCCTGCAAGAACTATATGGCGCTCAGAACCTGCGTTTGCGTCTTAGGCAGAAGTAAGTAACCTTCCTGCTTCACCGCGGGGTGCATCTTCCAACCAGGGTGCCTGTGTGGCCTCGGGCTGCAGAGCAGCTGGGATGCGCTGGTTTGGGGGACACTTTCAGGGATGGGCAGAGAATGACAGGAGTCCCGGGCAGTGGGGTGGGGCAGGAAGAGCAGGCCATCAAGGCTTGGGGAGGGGCTGAGCTTGCACCGACCCTTGCTAGCCTGCTAGGTCTCTTGCCCCTTCAGTCCTGGCTGTAATCTGGTCCTTCTGTCTCCTGCAGCCACTTGGGAAACCCACTTGACACTGGCAGCTTTGGTCAACAGAAAGCTCAAGCCCTCTCTGGTAGCTGGCGAAATAGAGGTACGGCTGAAGTCCACGTCGGTACGCGCGCCCCACACGGTTCTGCGGCTCATCCATTCCGGACACCTAGGTCTCAGAACTCCACCCTTCCACGGGCCCAGATGTGCATCTCAACTTCTCATGTCTTACCCGCCTTGAGTCAATCACCAGACTGCGCACATTCCCATGAACCTGACAGTCTTTCACCCACACCACTGGCTCTTCCCTCACCCAGTGCCAAACCCCCGGATTCAAAGGCCTACCTGCAGCCTCCAAGCACTCTCTGGGACTCACCAGCCCCGCACCCCACAGGGACTCATTCTCAGAATGACTTGTTGGCAAGGCCCAGGCAGAGCCCATCTCCACACAACCGCTGCTCCACACCTGCCATGGCAGCCATCACAAGTCAGGATCCCACAGGCCTCCCTACTGCCTCCCCACCCCAGTGTTGGGCAGCTGCCAAGAACTTACAGCTTCCCTCCTTGGAATACTTTGGGTCTCTGAAAGAGCACTCTACCTGGCACCCCCAAGAAGACACCTTTCGGGAAGGACCCACAAAGAGGCAGGGGGAAGTAGGGAGGCCCACCTTGCTCAACCCCAATGTCCACAAGCTGCTGGAAATAGAAATCACAAAGGCAGAGAAATGGAATATTTGGGAAGAAAAAGGAAAGGGTGTATCAGAATACCATCTGCAGGCCTTAAATATGTTGAAGGCACTCGATGGGGAGCAGATCACTGCACCTCCCCAGCCCTTCTGGAATGCCAGCATCAAAGCAGAGCAGATACCCAGCGCTCAGAAGCATTTTCCACAAAAATTCAGTGAGTTTTTCTGGGGTCTACCTTTTCTGCACAGCGAGTCTCTGGCAGCTGCTCTCAGGGTCTCTGGATCCACCCTAGAGTTTCCCACTGTCTTATTTAATGAAATTCCTAATGCCTTACCAGCTCAAATGCAAGCTAAAGAGTACCCACTCTAGTTGCAACGTCACTCCTTGCCCTACACTGAAGGCCGATTCCAACTTTTACTTCCAACTGCATGCCAAGCCCAGGCCCCACCGCCGGCTACAGTCCTGACTCCGCCCGGTCCACAGCCCCGTGGCCCACTCGCAGTACCTTTTCCTCCTCCTCACAAGAGTCCCTGTGATGAATCCTGTCTTACCGTCCACACTAAGTCCCAATCACGCATTCCAAATTCACTTCAACAGCTGGAAAGCCATTTTTTAAAGAAACAACAGGAAAGTGAGAGTTCTTTACCCTTTATGATACCACCACCCCAGGAAGCTTTTTGTCTTCGCAAACCCACTCATCCCCAGGACAATCAGAAGGTCCAGACCCCAAAGACAGAACCCAAGCTTCCTGACTGCTTGAAGCAATCGGAGCTCCACCGCCAAGAGAACTTCCCTCAATTGCAGGGGCCCCTCGGCAATGGGACTCTTGAGTCTCTGACACTAAAGCAGCCTCAGGAAAAATGGCCAGGGACTTGTCTGGATATGAAGCAGCCCGAATGCTCCTGCTCAACACCTGGAGACAAGCAGGGGAAGAATGTAATGAAGACGGTGTCCCCAGGAAGATGCACACACCCTGGACCGTCGCTTGCGTGCTGCAGAGCCGGTGTCCAGCTGAGGAACAACTCGGTCAATGGACAAGGGAATTACTTGAGGAAAATATCCAAATGTAATCTATCTCTCTGTAGATCAGGAAACTACTGCCCAAAAGGAACTCCGGGAGCCGACTCAAAGGAGTTAAGTGATTTGAGGATACACAAGGGGATTAACGCAGGAACTTACACCCTAAGGGGTCCAAATAAAATCCTACTGGAAAACACCCTGAATGTCCACATGTGCAGGAAGGTGGAGCAGATTAGAAAGGATCAGATCCCTGGCATTGTTTGCCGTTCATGTCTTGCGACCACGCACGCTTTGTCTATTTCCCTGACCCACCCACATGTTGTCAATGTGGCCTCCTGGGGAGAGCTGGAAGATCTGAACACAACGCAGAGCCTTTCCTTTTTCAGCCCGGGCACTCAACAGGTGCTGGACTCGCATATCGTAAGGCTCCAAATGAGGCAGAGGTGGTGCATGCCCCTCAAAGTCCTTGAGCCCACAAACCTCTGTAGGACAAGAAAAGACAACGCAATGTCCTTTCCAAAGTCCACCTGCTTAGCCACCCCTAAGTATTGAACTAACCTAGTAACTGAGGCTGCCAAGGTCCTGGGAGAACCCTGTCAGGCAGACTGGGGAGAGAGAGTGACCACAAAGAAATCAAGCCCTACCCTGGAGAGTCCTTTTGCTGATTGCTCCCCTACAGAGGAGCCTGTTCAGGGAACCCCAGCCTACCCCCCACTTGATAATGACAGTGGATGCTCATTGGCCCTCAGGCAGCCGTTTCCAGCCTTCATGCCCAGTATCCTTGGCAGAACCTTCCAGAATGAAAGTGTCCAGAGAGAGAGAGCCTAGAGCAAACCTCAAATCCAGTACTGACCAGCAAGGGGTCAAGGAAAGAGGGTGCTAGTTGTGCCCCAGGAGGCCCCAGATTGGAAGTGAACTCTGAATGTCCATCTTCAAGAGCCAAAGAGACAGGGTTGGTGGTGGTCAAGAAGTCCTCTTCAATAGAGCTAGACGATAGAGACACTTTCAAAACCAGTGTGCTGGCAAAATCTCAAACCAATGATGTGGACCCGGGGGTACTTCGAGGCTCTAGGATGTAGTAAAAGTTTCCTGCTACCTGGAAAGTGTGCTCCAGTTCCTGAAAAGCCAAGCCTTACAGCACGAGTGTGCAGTGAGATTAAGCTCCAGGTGGAGGTAGAGGCAGAGGATGGTTCTCCATGCTGTCCTGTTGACGGGCTCCTTCAGGACTGCACCACTGATGTGCTCACTGCCACCAATGTTTTGCCTTCTCAGGTGGTCCATTGCCGCCCCCAGCATTTGTTCACTGGGGATAAGCCAATATGTCAAGGGCCAAGTGGCTTCGTGGTGGCTAGAGCAAGTTACATGGGGCAGCAGAAGCTCAAAAGCCCCAACCTTCAGGACCCCTCGACAAGGAGAAGGAAGGATGCTGTTCCCACTGACAAGAGGGAGACTCATAAATGGCCCAATCCAGAAGAGCATGGAAAAGGATTAGCGGGAAGAGGCATCTCCCAAGTCTGTGGGTTAAGCCAGCCTGTGCAAGACAAGGCATTGGCTGAGTGCCTTGAGATCAAGTCCTCACAGCTCCCACCAGAGAAGGGACAGCTTCCTGCTGAGGGCCACAGCAAAAAATGGAGGAAGCACTTTGTCCAGTGGATTTGCTCCAGCAAAAAATCTACAGGACACGGTGATCCTTTGCAAAAAGGAAAGCCCGTATTACCCTGTGGTCACAGCCTTGGGCCCCTTCAAAGACAACCAGTGTCTCCTAACAAGGTCACGGAGGCTCAGGTGCTCACGACAGATGTTGGCCAAGTCCTAGAGGGGACACCAGGCTGTCATCAGGAGTATCTTGCGTCAACGTTATGTCCACGAAAAGAAGCGCAGGCCTCAGTTAATGGATGTTCCTCCAGCTGCAGGGCTCCTTTCTTTGTAGAACACAGGAGAGTGGCAAGTGTGAGACCCTGCCTCCACCAGGCGATACCTGACTGCCAGAGCCTTCCCACCAAGAGCACCTGTATCAGGGATGTATTCACAAATTTCTGTCCGTTCAGGGGATTCAATATCAGAAGCCACACTCAGGCATTGCCCCCCAGGGTGTTTGTGTGCCCAGTCAGCTTGCAGCAGCAGAGGCGGAGGAGGTGGGCTTACTCCAGTTACCCTTACCACTGCCCACGTCACTGTCTTCGAGAATATGTCTTATCTGGCAAATTAGAAGACGCTTCTTCTGCTCTGATTAGTAGGAAAGTATCCATGCCAGCCACTTTAGCCTGTTCTGCACAGGCTAATGGCTTCTCTCAGCCATGATATTCATTGTTCCATAATAGAGATTTTCCCCCTCCTACATTAAAGTGTGACTTCTGTGCTGCATGGCGGGATCTAAAGGGGGTGTCATGTGTGTTAGTCTGTGTAGACTAGAGAAACAAAATTCATACACTCATATTTTATGAGTTTTATATAAAGGTTAAGTGAACATTGAAAAGCCTCCCAACCCAGTTCAATCTAAGACCACCAGTCCAATAGTATCCCATGTGTCTGACACCAATCTACAAAGTCCTCCTCACAATCCAAAAACACACGGGGAGACAATGACTGCAGGAGGAAATTGTAGTCCGTGCGCTGGCAGGTTCTCCATGAGGCTGCTGCAGAAACCAGGGCTGCAACAGGGTAGGTCCATGTGGCTTCTCCTCAGGGATCTCCCAGGAAATGAGTCTTTCCAGCTGCTTTAGGGACCTAACAAATGCATATCCACCCTGGTGGCACTATCAGAGAGCAAGAGACCAGAAAGGCTAGGCTCACAGAGCCATTGATCTCCCTGCCCTTCAATTAACCCCACATGAGTTCATTGACGAGGTTGGCATAATATACCTTTAACTATGTTAGATACTGCGTCTCCTTCTCTGAGTGCTAGCTCTGACTTCTCAAAGGGCAGGGCTCTGGAGGAGGTTTTCAGCAGTGTTTCCCACCCACTTCCATCCCAAGTTCTTCATTTTGCACCTCTTATGATTTATGGTAACACCCCTACTGTGAAAACCTCAGAAGGTCCCAACACAGTGAAGAATGTTCCCTGGTGCCATTACTTTGTCTTCAACGTTATGTGGCTGCAGTTGATAGGTTTTGAGAGGCGCAATCCAGCCAAGAAATTCCATCGAGGGTCCAGAAGAGGTTTAGACCAAAGTAGCGTCTCATGGTACCAAGCAGGCATGAGACATGTGGCGGCCTGTCTAAGTCCCACATGTGCATTTGATGAAGGCTGCCAAGTTTGGCATGGAGGTTCCGCCTCAATACACCTGTCACAAAATGTGAAATGACATATTTTGCTACCTTTGCCTCTCTCCCAGCCTAGGGTAACCTCCAGGATGGAAGTCCCAGGTCTGACACATGTGGGTGGGAACTGCTAGGGAGGCTGCCAGCGGGGGACTCTGCTCACCCACTGCACCAAGGGAAAATCCGGTTCACAGCTCACATGCCTTCCTCTGTATATAAACCCGGAGAAGGAGCAACAGCTTAGGCTGAGTGGTACAGGATGAGCGTCTGTGTAATAACCACTAATGGTTAGGCACCATGGACACAGGGTAGGGAAGGATACAGTGAAGAAGAATATGAAGCGTTGGACGTAGCAAAGGGGGCCAAAGAGCATGAGGATCCCCAGAAATGACGCAAGACACAAGCGGAGCTAACACAGGCTTACAAAGGGGAATCGGCCAGGTGCTTCACCCCAGCTTTAGCTAGCTGCCCCCACAGCAGAACTTTATCTCCTACAGAGAGCACTGGGTTGGATAGCAAAGGCACAGCTTTCAAGCAGGGAAGGTTACTTTCTCAATACTATCTTTAGTGGGGCGACAAACTGTTATTTTACTTGATTTCCATCTCCTGACTGGGGGAAGGATGAGTTGATAGCCAGGGTGGGGTAGAGTGGGGATGAGTCAATAACAGAGTGCCAGGACTCAGGAAACATGACCCCAGGCTTTTGGGCTTCACACATGCATACACACACGCGTCCGCGCTCTAGGAATGTTCTCACGAAACATGACCCCAGGCTGGTGGTCTTCACATGCACACACACGCGTGCGCACACACACACATACATGCTCTAGGAATGTTCTCAGCAAACATGACCCCAGGCTGGTGGTCTTCACACACACACACACACACACACACACACACACACACACACACACGCACACACACACACACGCTCTAGGAATGTTCTCAGGAAACATGATCCCAGGCTGGTGGTTTTCACACACACACTCACGCGCACACTCTAGGAATGTTCTCAGGAAACATGACCCCAGGCTGGTGATCTTCACACACACGCACACACACACACACACACGCGTGCACGTGCTCTAGGAATGTTCTCCGGAGAGAGTGGCTTCTAAGGACTGAGTGCTGCAAAGAAAGTCACAACTGGGAGCAGCCTTCCCTTCCCCTAGAGACTCCTGGGAAATCAGGATGTGCACGGAGATTAGACATCACCTGTCTTGATAAGGGAAACCAGTTCAATAGTGGTCAGTGTTTCCTCTGTGCTTCTAACACAGGGTTTTATTTCCTGAGCACCAGATTATAGAAGAAGGCAGGAGGGCCCCCCAAAATATGATTAGTTGATCCGCTTGAGTAAATTCTCATGTGCTTAAAAGAACACCCCTGGTGGGCCAGGGTTTACTGTTTACTGAACTAAACAGTAAAGGATGGCGAGGAAGACATCCACTGAGCCTTGACCTCCATGCCTCAGTCAGGACACCAAGTGTGTGTGTGGGGTGGGTGGGGACTGACACCAGTGGTGGAGGAGGGAAGTGGACATAGGCCCCAGAGACTGCTGGTACAGCAGCATGATGTTGTTTCTGGAGTCCTGATTGTGCCAAGGCAGCCTCTGGAGTGACTGTGGCAGTAAAAAATCAGATTCTGGATCTGCAGAGCCTGGATCTGGGGCCTCTTGGGTAGCAGGTAGCTTGGGTGTGTTCCTAGAGAGAGTGAAGAGCTGGACACCGGACTCCCCGCTGCTGAACCCTACCGTTCGTGCTAGGTAAGTGCACGGAGATGGAGAGAAGACCCTGAAAGAACAGCAAGGGGTGCATGGACCAAGCCCCTTCCCTTTCCCCTGCCACCAGGTCCTCTTATATGGTGCTGTGAGGTCAAACAAAGGGAAGCCCACTCAGACCTGCAGAGACCTCAGCGAAACAACTGCCCCCCACCCCCCACAATTCAGCAGACATCTCACAAGGACACTCACACATACCCGAGAGAGAAACCTCACACACATACTTCCTTGGAGACTTCCAGAGAGACTCAGAGGCCTCGCACAGAGACTTCATATGAAGTTCTCAGCATCCTTTATGGAGACTTCTCAGAGACCCCACAGGGACCTCACACAAAGCCCTCCCACATAGCTCACTGCCAGCACGGGAGAATTAGCAGCCGCTGTCCACCCCTGAGCTCCTGGAAACTTTCACACATTGTCTGCAGTGCCCCCCATGCTTGTGCATCTTTGTCCTCATAGCCTTGCTTGGGAACAACAGAATCACAAACTGCACGTAGTTGTGTGCAAATTTTTTCCACTGAAACGTTTTCACTAGCCTGAACTCTGAAGTGTAGTTTACAATTGAAATACAAGTAAAACTGCCAACACCAAATGAGAGTGTGATTCTAGATGGTGTGCAGTCAAATGTCGTACGCCACACTTTTACTTTTGCTTCGGACAAATTCTCTAATTGGTGGGGAAGTGACTGACTACTTTGGAAGCAACAGAACAGTCCATCAAATGGGCTTCAGGACTCAAATATATAAATAGACATCTGATCTGAACTCAAACTCATTCCCCAAGGGGCTCATGAAACTAATTTTTTTGGAAGAGTGAAGGAACCCACATGAAAATAACAAAATGTACATCACATTGTGTCTGTCTGTCTTAATTTCTCAATGAAACAGCTGTCATATCTGAAGATATTCAGGGCAACATTCCTTTTATAGCTCTGTCGACATAATTAATATGATTTTTCTGTGAAATGTAATATTTCTAAGTTATGCAAAGTCCTAATGTTTATCTACCACAACAAACTGATAATATTTCGAAGGATGAAGAAATAGATCAAGAAATAATAATTACCAGGGCGTGGTGCCCCAACAGACTGGACTGGAAAACGCTCCTAAGGGCCAGCAAACGATCCCTGAACTAACTACAAGCTTTTCTCTTGTGAACTGTTTTATTCTGTTCTTTGTCAGTGGTTTGTTTTTGTTGTTTTGTTGTCTGGTTGTATACTGTTGCTTTGTTTTCCTCTGTCTAGTTTTCGTGCATGTTAGTGACTCCACAGGTCTGTCTGAATAGGACAGGCTGGATGAACTATCTGGAGGAAAAACAACGGGACCGACAGTTTTGGGGGGACTTGGGGTGGGGGGGTAAAGGGGGGGTAAGGAAGTGGTGTTAACAAACCCAGGGACAAGGGAAAAACATGGGACCCCAAATGGTAGAGAAGGGGGAGTGGCAGGCCTTGTGGGAAATGATCAAGGGTAAGGTTGCTTAGAGAAGAGGTATACTCTAGCCCAGGTGGCGATGAAGCATGGTAGTAGGGCAGGAGGAAAGTCAAGGGAGATGGAGGAAAGAGCTAGGAGTCAAAGGGCATTCATAGAGGTCTAGACAAAGACATGTACATGCAAATATATATAGGAGGATGGGGAAATAGATCTATGTGTCTATATTTATAGGTCAAGTATTAAGGTGGCGGAAGGACCTTGGGCCTCTACTCAAACACTCCCTCAATGCATGAATACCTTCTTTTATTAAATTGGAACTCTATGATGCTCACTCTCCCGACACAACGGCTGGAGCCAAAGTGAGTGAACAAGTAAATGTGGTGAAGAAAGCTGATGGTGCCCGGCTATCAAAAGAGATAGTGACTGGGGTCTTAAAGGCTTGAAGATAAACAAGCAGCCATCTAGCTCAGAAGCAACAAAGTCTCTCTCCTCTCATATGCCACTAAAGGCTTCCAGGTCACTTCCCTCCGCTTAGGGCAAATCAACCCAAATAGCAGGAGGCACTCCAGCCTGCCCTGTGTGGGAGTGCTGTACACCACACAAGGCACCTGGGACAAACACCTACAGTGCGCTGCACCGTTGAAGAAACCTCCGTCATGCCTCTAAGGTGATCTCGTCAACTAGGGCAATTCTGCCCAGCACCACTGGGTCCCGGCATTAAAAGGGCACACTGACCTGCCATGTTGGAGCAGTGTCTAAACCCCTCTGGCCCCTCATCCAAGCAATCAGGGATCAGCTACTACTTTATACTTTATTTCCTCCTTCTCTCTCTCCTTGCTCTTTACCATCACAGCCAACCTTAGTGAACTCAGTTGGATTTATTTCCTTCATTCTCTTTATTCTCTTTTTCTTTCTTTCCTCTTTCTGTCTTTGCTTTCTTCACCTCTCTCTTAGCTTGTACGATTCTCTCTGCTCCCTCTCATTGCTTGCACATACCACTGCTGGTTTCCAGAGCCCTACACTCTGCCTAGGGCAACCCTGTCCTCCTAGTGGGCAGCCTGACCCCTAAGACAGTACTGCACACAGGACGAGTCAGAGCTACACACAGCATAACACAGGGTCAGTTATTTCTTTAACCATTTAAAAAATACTCTCTCCTTCTCCTTCCTTTTCTCTTCTCTCTTTTTCCTTTTATTGGACTCTTCTTACAGGTTTTCTGCTTTTCTCCGCTCCATCTAGCTCTTCTCTACTTCCTACCACAGCCTCCACAGATTTGGTTCTCCTTTTTAGTTGTTTTCTTTTCTTTTTTTTTTTTTTACTGTTGTCACCTTTGTTTACTCTGTGCATTTTAGTTGTGTGTGGGTGAGTGGTTGTCAGTCTGGTTGGCATTATTGCCCCAGTCTGTGTCTTCCTCTTTCTCTCTTTTTCCTCTCCTTTCACTCTCTTTCCCATCACAAGACAATAGCTGTCTCCAGGCCACTCCCCTCTGCCTAGGGCAAACCTGAAGGCCCAACTGAGGGAGCTCCCACCCCCCACTTATTGGTGTGGCAAGCAGCTGGGGAATTCACGCTGGTCCTCTCCCACACACCAGGCCACAGGTTGTTCTCCCCTATAAAAAGTGGGGGCATCCCCAGCCTAAATCCTGAGGTCCTACAAGTGACTGGGGGAAACGCCTGACCACCACTTGTGAGGCTCCACGCTACTGTGGGAACATCCACCCAATCTCCAAGGCGATCTCTCTGTACATCCCCTTGTCTAGCCAGATTTGTAAAGTAGAATTTGGATCATGATAGTGGGGGGAGGAAGCATTTAGGAACTAGAGGAAACATGTTTCATTGTTGCTACCCTGCACCCTGACTGGCTTATCTCCTCCCCACATCCCTTCAGGAAGGGGGTGTCCAGTTACCTACCAATGGGCTTTGAGTCTCCACTCTGCACTCACCCTCATTTACAATGACATGATTTTTGTGTTCTTTGATGCTTGATATCTGATCCCTTCAACAGTTCATGGTCACACAGGCTGGTGTGCTTCCTCCATGTGGGCTTTGTTGCTTCTGAGCTAGATGGCCGCTTCTTTATTTTCAAGCCTGTAAGATCCCAGATGCTATAACTTTTGATAGCCAGGCACCATCAGCTTTCTTCACCACATTTGCTAGTGCACACATTTTTCTTCAACCATCATGTTGGAAAGGTGTTCATCATGGAATGCCAATTTAATATAACATCTTCTTGCATTGAGTAAGTATTTGGCAATGTCCATCTACTGCCTTAATACTAAGTCTATAAATATATGCACGTTGATCTATTTACGAACCCTCCTGTATAAATATATTTACATATGTACATGCCAGTATGTAGACCTCTAGAAATACCCTTTGTCACCTAGTTCTTTCCTCTATTTACTTTTACTTTCCTCTTGTCCGACTATCATGCTCAGCTTTCACTTGGGTTTGAGTAATTTCTCTTGGTTACATTGCCCTTGCTGAATACCTACCAGGCTTCTCACACCCTCCTTGCGACGGATTTTGGATTACTTGTTGCTCCCCTGTCGCTGGATTGGTCAGCATCACTTCCTTACCCCCTCCTCTCTCTCTCCCATGTCCCCGGGAACCATTGGTCCTGTTGTTTTCTCCTCCAGACTATTCTTCCAGCCTATCTTATCTAGATAGATCTGTTGAGATAATAATATGCACCAAAAATCAAACCATAGCAAGATAGGCGATGGGTGAGAACACTGTGATGACAAAAAAACAACAACAGAAAACCAATGATCAATAAAAGAGTAAATTAATTAAAAGACAAAAAAATTTTTTAAGAAAGAAAAACCTGTAAATAGATCAAGGTCTGATTTTTTTTTTCTATAGGTGTGTCCTTCAGTCAGGTCTGATGGCGTATCTTGCTCTGGCCCCAGAGTCTGTCCTTTGTACTCCCTCAGGGGCTACCCGCTCTGCTCTCATGGTTGCTCTGCTGCATGCTTTTAGTGATTTGCCTCCGTGTTGGAGGGCCAGTCGGGTCAGTCCCAACACAGAGTCTCCGGTATTGTCCCCATAGTGCTCTGGGCCAGCAAGGGATGGCATGTCTCATAGTGGGATCAGCCATATGGTCCACTCTGTACATTGGCTGTTCAGAGTGCCAAAATCATCCTCCAAGCCTGGTGGACCAGTGTGTGCTCCACTCTCTTCCTCCCCCTTCATTTGCCCCTGTGTGCTCTGATCAGACATGTCCATCTCCCCTAGCTACAGGTTCAGTGCCGTCTTCTAAAGTAAATTCTTCTGGGGGGAGGGGCAGTTGTCCACGTAGCTGGTATGGAGGCTGGACCATCCACTTTTCATTTAGGATCAAAAGCATCTAGCTTTTAGCATTAGGTGCTATTGAGTCAGTTCCAACTCAAGGCAGAATGAACCACTGCGCAGTCCTACACCATCTTCAAAACTGTTGTTATACTTGAACCTAACATTTCAGCCTTTTCCAGGGACTGGCATCTCCTGATAACATATCCAAAGCATGTGAAGTCTCCCCGTGCTTGCTTCTAAGGACCTTTCAGACTGTTCTTCTGACACAAATCTGTTCATTCTTCCAGCACTCAATGGTATTTTTAATATTCTTGGCTAGTGTCATCTTGATGGGTTGAAACACTATCTCGCTCTAGTGTTGATGTACATTTTTCTGATGCCTAATTATACTGAGTATCTTTTAAGGTAATCATTTAATTTTTATGGCATTTTGAAAAGATGTCAATGAGGTCTATTTAATTTGTGTTCAGATGGAAACACATAACTCAAACTAAATATGTGACAGTAGAATAAGAATCCATTTTATCCTAAATACTTGAGATATTTATACAGCCTACTCAAGTTTTTATCAACATAGATAAGGTGGCGGTGGTGGTGGTGGTGGTGGTGGTGGTTTTTAAGAGTTAATCTCTAAATAGGGGGCTGTAGTACTGAGCACTGAATCTCCTTTGCTTGATTAATTTTTATGTTAGGGAAGTAATACAAGGATTCCATCAAATGACCCATCAGTTTGAGGAAAAAGCATATCAGAATTGATGGTCAAAGCCTATATGGCTTTATGGTTTAGTCTCTAGGGGTATGTAATGCTCTTGTGAAAATAGTATTCCTCATGATAATAACGAGGAACTGGTGGGCCTCCAGGGCTGGGAGCTGAACTGAGGGGCAGTTCTACCCTGTCTAATAGGGTCACTATGAGTTGGCAAAGAATCGATGGCTGTCAGTTTGGTTTGTTTGACTTGCGTACTGGCATTCAGTGTGTTTATCGAAATCAATAAATTACAAGCATTTAGATGTCTATTTTTTACATACAAAATTTAAATCCCCCAAGCCTCTGAAAACTGCGAAGATTTCACAGCACTAGGTTGGTACTCTCCCATCCAAGAATCAGTGAAACTGGCAGGGTGTGAGGCATTCAGGCTCCCTCAGTTCCTCCTACTGCCTTCCCTGACCCTGGTCACTTGCTTCTATTACCTCTCTTGGACCTTACATGCATTTGAATTAGAACACCATAGAGTACAGTGCTCTACATGTGCAGCAGCTCTAACCATGTCACTCTCTGTCTCTATGAAGCCTCTTCCAACAAAATTCAAATGCGATTGTATGTGCACACATAAACACACGCATGCACCAGAGCACCCTTCTTAACAGAGAGTCAGGAGGGTCTCTTATTTGCTGTCCTCACTTTGGACACAAGTCCCTTGATGATGAGTAGGAGAAAAGGAACATCAGGTAGTGGGGGAAACCCTAAGGAGGAACAGAGGAGAGCTTTAACTAAGAATAATGCTACTAGGGGAATGATGGCATGTGAGGAAAATTAGATACTTCCAGACTGTCAGATTTTTCCATACAGCAAAATTAACTTTTCTAGTTTTGTCTAAAACTGGCCCCAGGAAATTTCAAATAGCACATCTCAGATTATCTAACCTACAAAGGAGTAGCCGGCCTTCCACCCACCCCCACCCCACCCCCGCCAAAAAACCAAGCGGTACAAAGCTCCACTGGGTACACATTTCAAAATATACATTCTCCTGTTTGGGCAAGCATCTGGCAACTTGCTCTGAGCTAGTGCACCCACACTTTTTTCCCAAGGTCATTGCTGGTGACAAGACCTTGTGCTCTTCTCACAAGCCAGAATGCAAACATAAATCAAGTCAGTGTAAGACGCCATCATCACCTCACTCAAATACACCTCGTCAAGTGAACTCAAACTTCAAGAAGATGCTCATTTGTTTGGTTTTGTTGATGTGAGGGTGATAGTGCATTTGGAGTTTAGTCATTGCACTAGGTCAGACTGTTAATCAAGCTTCCTATATAGAGGTTCTGAAGATATTGTGTAAGAAGGTCTGAGTTGTCTGGCTAGACCAGAGCTTGCACACTGCTATTGACTAGAAGTTCCGACACACAGAATCCAGGACAGATAAACCCCTCAGGACCAATACTGAGAGTAGCAACACCACGAGGGAAGGTAGGGGGGAGAAGCAGAAGAAAGGGGAAACCAATCTCAATGATGGACATACAGCCCCACTCCACCACCCAAGGGAACAAACAGCAGAAGTTTGGGTGAAGGGATACAGCAGAGGCGTAAAATATAAAAATAAAAAGTATGTATAAAGTATCAGTGGTTCACGTGGGTGGGAGGAGGGGAAAAAAGGAGCTCAAGGAGAAAGAACATGTTTGGAAATGATGATAGCAATGTATGTACAAATGTGCTTCATACAAATTGGTGTATGAATTGTTACAAGAGCTGTAAGATCCCCCAATAAAATGATTTATTTAAAATAAAAAGGACTGATTAGTGGTAGACAGGGGACTGGTTTTGCCACCATGACAGTGCACCTGCTCACACAAAAAAAACAGCATGCCTCTATCGCCCGATCTGATCCCAGCACACCGAGGCAAAATACTAAGGGTGTACAACAGAACAGGAAGGGGAACCGAGCAACGAAGTCCCCAGGGAATACCAAAAATAGACTTTGGGGCCTGGGCTAGCTGACCCATCATACTCTATGAGAAAACACTCCTAAAGGCCAACAAACAGTCCTTGAACTAACTAAAAGCTTTTCTTTCTTGTGTTTTGTTTTGCTTTTTGTCATTGGCTTGTTGGTGGTGGTGTTGTTCTTTTGTTTCATTTTGTTGCTTGGGTTTGCTCTGTCTCGTTTTTGTGCATGCTATGATTTCCACAGGTCTGTCTAAATGAGATAGGCTGGATGAACAATCTGGAGGAGAAAACAATGGGACTGACAGCTGGGGGAGGGAGATGGGAAAGGGGGGTGTAGGGAAAAAGGAAGTGCTGTTAACAAACCCAGGGACAAGGGAACACCAAGTGATCCAAATAGATGGTGAGGAGGGTGTAGGAGGCTTGGTAGAGTGTAACCAAGAGTAATGTAACCTAGAGGAATTACTGAAACACAAATGAAGGCTGAACATGAGAGTGGGACAATCAGAAAGTAAAAGGAAATCAAGGAAAGAGGTAGGAAGCAAAGGGCATTTATAGAGGTCTAAATAAAGGCATGTGCATATGTAAATATATTTATGTATAACGATGGGGAAATAGATCTATATGCATATATTTATAGGTTTAGTATTAAGGTAACAGATGTACATTGGGCCTCCATTCAAGTACTCCCTCAATGCAAAAATACTTTGTTGTATTAAAGTGGCATTCCGTGATGCTCACCTCCCCAACACAATTGCTGGAGGCAAATGGGTGCATAAGCAAATGTGGTGACTGAAGTTGATGGTGGTCGGCTATCAAAAGTTATACATTCTGGGGTCTTAAAAGCTTGAAGTTAAACAAGTGGTCATGTAGCTGAGAAGCAACAAAGCCCACATGAAAGAAGCACACCAGCATGTGTGATCACGAGGTGTCGGAAGAATCAGGTATCAGACATCATCGGAACAAAAAAATCATATCTTTGTGAATACGGGGGAGTGTGGAGTGAAAACCCAAAGCTCATTTGTAGATAATTGGACATCCCCTTACAGAAGGGTAGCAGGGAGGAGAGGAGCCAGTCAGGGTGCACTGTAGCAACAATGAAACATACAACTTTCCTCTAGCTCCTAAATGCTTCTTCCCCCACAACTAAAATGATCCCCATTCTACCTTACAAATCTAGCTAGACCTGAGGATGTACACTGGTACAGATAGGAACTGGAAACACAGGGAATCCAGGGCGGATGATCCCTTCAGGACCAGTGGTGAGAGTGGCGATACGAGGAGGGTAGAGGGAGGGAGGAATGGAAAGGGGAAACCGATTACAAGGATCTACATATAACCATCTCCCTGGGGGACAGACAACAGAAAAGTGGCTGAAGGGAGATATTGTATAGTGTAAGATAAGACAAAATAATAATTTAGAAATTATTCAGGGTTCATGAGGGATGGGGAATAATTATCAGCTGATGCCAGCGGATTAAGTGGGGAGCAAATGTTTTCACAATGATGAGGGCAATGAATGTACAAATATGATGTATGTATCAATTGTGATAAGAGTTGTATGAGGCCCCAAAAATTGATTATAAAAAAAGAGAAAAGAAATAACAGTATGAAAACATCCCCCAAAAAAGCATGCCTCTCTTGTCCCTCATATCCTAATCACCTGAACTCACTCCATGTGACTTCTTTCTGTTTCCATGAATGAAGGACAGTGGTTTGACAACACAGAAGAGGGGGGGAAAAAACAAGGGTGTCACCCAAACTGCTGAGTTTGAAAAATGTTTCCAAGAATGTAATCACAGATTAGACAAATGTGTGAAGTGTAATGGAGAGTACTATGAAGGGGATAAAAAATTTAAATGCATAGTTTTGAAAAAATTGTAGTTTTTGTCGGGTTCCCCCTAGTAGCTTCCAATTTCATAGCAACTCAAGCCATCACCATACATCAAACTGACAGAGAAGGGGTGGGTTTTGTGTGTAGGTGGTGTTGGTTATTGCACAGGGGCAAGGGACTTCTGGTGGCATAGTACCTTATGCCTTGGGTGTCAACTGTAATGTCAGCAGTGGGGAACCACCAGTCAGTCCTCAGAAGAAAAGGATGAGGCGTTCTACTCCCATAGAGTTAGCTTTTGGGAAACCCACAGAGATAGTTCTGCTCTGATCTCATAGAGTCGCTATGGCTCAGCATCGACTCCATCGAAGTGAGCTGACAAACTAAAGGCAGGAGATCTGAAAGAGGATGCGGAGACGTTGTCTCAGGTACTTTGGACATATTACTATGGTGGAACCAGTCCTGCAAGAAGGGCATCATTTTTGGCAGAGGGTTAGCAAACAAGAGGAAGACCCTTACTTAGGTGGATTGACACCGTGGCTGCGAGAATCGGCTCAAATACAGTAACAAGTGCGAGGATGGCGCAGGACTGGGCTTTGTTTCTCTCTCTAGTGCACAGGCCCCTATGAATCCGAACTGACTCCAGGGCTCTACAATATCAACTACTACAACCCTGAAGTTCAAACCTACCCAGTGGCTTCCCAAAAGGGAGGTGTGGCCATGTGCCTCTGTAAAGATGACAGCTAGGGAGCCCCTGCGGGGCAGTTCTACTCTGTGGCACAGGGGCAGCCAGGAGTCGGAATGTGCTTCACAGCAAAGGGTGTGCTTTGTCTCAGTTTGTGCCTGCTGCTGTTTATGCTATGCACTGAGTTTAACATGTGACACTCAGGAGCGAATGAATGGAAACACACCCATGATGCTTCCATGATGCCAGATGCAAGCTGACACTGTTTCTGAGTTCTGGGCATATTATTTTTTCAGAGATAATTTCCTGTAGCGGTGACACACCGAGTCCTATTTCATGTAAAAGCATCAGCAGCAGAGGAAAGCACTGCACAGAGAGAAGACTATGACACATAACAGGCTTTCCATAGAGGAACAAAAGGGTGGATGTCTTGGGCTGAACTCTTTTCTTGTATACAGACAGTAAACAAGCTGAACACATCTCACCTAAGCATAACATTACAACTACTTGAAGCCCAGCTCAGGCATCTGGACAAGAGGCAGCAAGGAAGGATGGGAGAGAGTTAATGGGCTGGGCGTCCCCAAAGGTGCAGAGTGGGAATCAAGGGAGGATCCAGGACGAGCCAAGGCTTCTGGCAGAAGTCTGAGAGGAGAGCAGCAGAAAGGAGCTGCTCTCTGGGTCCTCACAGATGTAGCCAGTGAGAGAGCAGCAGTGCTGCCCCCTGGCGGTGCGCCGAAGGCAGGGCCGCTTCCCCCAGGGCTGGAGAGCTCTGGGGAAAGACAAATCCTGTCACTTTGGATGCCAAGTAAGGGGGCACTGTGTGCCGGTGGTGTACCTATGTTGGCCAAAGCGCTGCCCACTGTGCATTTGCTTCCCACAAGCACAGTTATCCTTCCTCGTGCATCCAGGAAAGACAGTTCTAGAAAAACACAAGCAGTAAAATAAAACACTGCCAGGTCTCGAACCATCCTCACCATTGTTACTATGCCCACTGATGTAGCCACTGGTTCGAGCTGTTTTATTGCCCGTCCTCCACTTTTTGCCAAGCATCATGTCCTTCATGGACTTGATGTCCCTTCAGGGACTGGTCTCTCCTGACAGCACGTCCAAAGATATCAAATGAAGTCCAGCCATCCTTTGTCCCCATGTTCTCTTGGCAGTCCTTGTACTTTTATTGCTCAGTGTCTGATTATTTGGGACCAGGCCTTATTGCTGCCCCTTCCTCACCTTGGCCCCCAATCCCGACCCCAAGCCCTGCACATCCACTGTGTGAAACCTCCTGTTCCTGTAACCATCCCTGTGCTTTTGTGTGGGGGGTCTAGCTGGGTTCCCCTGGCAATTCGCCAGCTGCCCCTGGGAAAGTTCATGGAGTCGGCTAATTAGTAGAAAAGCCAAACGTCCAGCTGAGATTGGTTTACTCCCTAGCACCCTTGGGCAGGAGCACAGCCCCACTCCCGGTCCCAGGTAGCCAACGACCACACCTAGGTTCTCCGGACTTGGCAGCTGTAACATGTGGCCTGGGCTTCCCCTTCATTTCCTGCTCCTTTCTGGCTTGCTGTCTGACTTTTCTTTGCGGAATTAAAGCTGCAAATTGACAGGATCCCATAAACACTCTAAAGCCACAAAAAAACACCAAATGCCCACCCAAACATGTGAAACTTCCAAAAATCATCCTTAGAAGATTCCCAAACCCTAAACATTCCTAAACCCCATATATGCCCTGAAAACACCATGAAAGCCCTAAGAAAACCTAAAATGCTGGGGGAAAAAAACACATATAATATGAAAAATGCCCTAAAATCCCTAAGGAACTCTGTAACATCACTAAAAACACCATATTGTGCTGAAAAATACCTATACACTCTAAAAAACCACCCCTAAATCCCTTAAACACTCCCTAAAATCTTATAAAACACCCTAAAAACCCCAAACCACCCGAATGCCCCAAACACACCTTGAACGTCCACAAACAACCTAAAAGCCCTAAAAAATCACATGCCACCAAAAAGCCCTAAATGACCGCAAAATTCCAACTCATAGCCACCCTATAGAGGGCTTCTGGAGCTGTCAGTCTTTTATGGGAACAGCTTTATCGTTCTCCCAAGGAGAAGTTGGTAGGTTTGAAACCCTGACCTCATATTTAGCAGTCTAATAATTGCTGGACAGTGCCACCAAGGCTCTACTGGTGTAGTGGGTTACACATTGGGCTGCTAACCTCAAGGGAAACGGTTCAAAACCACCACCCACTCCTTGGGAGAAAGAAGAAGCTTTCTTTCTATTCCCCTAGATTTCTCATTGAAGGTGTAAAGTAACCAGTTAAATGCTCGCAGTGGCAGCAGCAATGTCTCATAACCATGGGGAAATGTGGTTCAGAAACTTCAGAAGCAAGCATCCACCAGTAGGTGACTGACCAGCAGTATTGACTTGGGCAAAGAGAAGGTGACATGGAAGGGTAAGGAGAAGAATGCGTGCAGAGGGCAGGTTGGCAGCTGAGCCTAAGTCCAGTAGAAACAACAGCAGAATGGCCTGTTCCTGGAAGGGCCACAGGAGATGGTGCGACTTCATGTAGCCCCCACTTACATGTGTAACAGCAGCAATTGCCTGAACACGTGGTCTCCCCAGGGAGGAGCCTTTGTGTGGTGTTAAGATGCTGTTACTGTCTGTTGTACTGTGGTGGCCTGCATTTGGTTGTAATGGTGGAAATTTTGCAGCCAGTAGTTCAAATGCCTGCTGGGTCACTCACTGCAGGTAGACTTCAGCAGTTTCCAGACAGAGACGAGGGAGGAGGACCTGGTCTTCCACTTCTGAAAGAACTGGCCAGTGTGAACCTTGTGAATGGCAGAACACTATACCTGAACATGAGTACCGCAGGCTATAAGGCATGATGGTTTGACACAGTGGCTGCAGCAATGTGCTCAAACATAGGATAGTGCTGGCCTGGAAAATAGTTCATCGTCCATTAAAAAAAATCATTATATAGGGGCTCATACAACTTTTGTTGTTGTTTTTCCCTAAGGGAGAGCAGTGTATTGGTACACTGAGAGGTATATAGATCAATGGATACGAACAGAAAAGCTACACATATATTCACCAGTCAACAGGAAACTAGCCTTCGAAAAAGGACACAGAAATATCCAAAGGGACAAATTCTGCTTGCTCAACAAATGGTGTTGGACAAACTGAGATACCGTATGTAGGAAAATGAAGCAAGCCCCAAACCTTCCCCCATGCACAGAAATTAACTGAAGAGGGGTTAAAACCTGAAAGTAAACCTCCGGGCTATCATAATCATTTTTTCGATGACCTCATCGGTCAGAAATCATTGTAGGAACGCCAAAGCGTTCTTGTGTTCAACGTCTACATACATAGCAGGTGCTCCAGTAAAGGGGAATCTTGGTGGAGCTGGCTCATCCATTCCTGAAGAGAGTAGAGCACCACGTTGGCCCATCACAGAGCTCAGGTGTAGAATCTTCCTCACTGTCATCCTTTAACTCAGCAGTGTCAGTGTTGGATTATGAATTTCCCAAAGAACCAGTATCGCTCAATTCTGTGCACAATGCTGACTCACTCTCGCTGTTATTTCACTGGTCTAAAAACCCATTTAGGTTAAAATGACACTTTTTTGATGCCATGACCTAAAATTTTTAGTGAGAAAATGTTCCCAATGACATTACATGGGTCTTCGTCTAATCCTGATGCCATGTTCTTTTTCACAGAGACCAGCTTCTTGTATAAATTGCTCAGCATACAGATGGAATAAGAACAGTGAAAGGATACAACCCTGATGCACACCTTTTCTGATTTTAAACCATGCAGTATCACCTTGTCCTGTTCACAGTCTCACCTGGTTCTATCTCTTGGCCTTTGCATATGAGTACAATGAAGTGTTGTGCAATGCCCATTCTTTTCCATGGTATCCCCAAGATTCACCTCCTTCCACTCGTGGTTTCCAGAACGTGGGGTTGGGACAAAGCCTGGATAGTCTCATGGCAAGACCAGATCAGGAATGGAGCTGAGCCGGGAGCAGCTTTATTTGCTTGCTCCAGGGAAAGTCTGCCAATGTGACTAAGCCTCAGGGGCTTTCTACAAATGATAAAGGTGAATCCCTCTCTCGTTACCCACTGATCATCTCTGAGCCTCTTGCTCTCATATCCCTTGCACAGACCTCTACCATTAGATGGACAATTCGGTAACGTTTGAACACTTTTCTGATGCTGAGCCTGGGGAGCAACTAATAGCTGAGTAAATATTGATTGAAAGATGGTGAGTGGAAGAAAATAGCTTTGCCAGGTTCAGGTTGTGATGGAGATGAGAGTGTTACCAAATCCTGCTGTCCCCATGGTGGGTTTGCTGTATTGTGCCCAGTCCTGAAAGTCTGAGCCAGGGGTTTTAACGTGGCCCCTTTCAAAACATATAGGTGGAATTCTTGGACCATGAGCTGTCCATAAAGCTTTACCAAGGAGATGTCCGCCCTGGAGCGAAACAACCCAAGAACCTAGATCTTCGTGAAGGTGTTGGTTGGTAAGGGATGCAGCGGAAATCATAAACTTGACTGAAAGCAAAAGAAACTTTGCCTTCATGTGCCTGCAGCTGGACGAAGTGGTGCTGGAGCACACCCTCCTTTGTGATTCTTCTTGTTCTTTTTATGAGCTGCTCCCTGGCCTGTGTAGTCCCGTAAATCTGGAAACTCTTTGCTGGTGGGGGCAATTGTTATATCCTCCCCCCAGATCCAGATGTCTTGTCCATGGTCAGTGTGCAATCCTTGTTTGCCAGAGGAGTGGGGCATCTAAAGGCAGGCAGGGGTCACATACTTTTTTTCTACACTTTCTAGAAAGACCAGAGCTAAACATCTTGCAGCCCTTTTCATGTCCTCATTCTTTTCTGTATTTATTTTCCATGAAAGAGGAGAAGAAACGCGACAGCATCTACTGACAGCAAGTCAAATGCCATCGTGTGTGTTCAGAGGGCAGGCTGGTTCTCATTTGCCTAACTCATCAGTCCCATCGTGCCATGTCCATGTTAGATTGTTTAGGGAAACAGATGACATATGTTATGATGCTAAATAAGCTGAAACAGTGCCAGGATGGAGGCAGAAGGGTTTTATTTGTTTGTTTTTAAATGAAGCATAGCTTTCTAGTGACTTATTGTGGTGGGGAAGGGGGGCACCGAGAGCAACAAGACATGGCTGTGACAGTGGTCTGGGAATTGAGACAAATCATTGCTTCTGCAGCAGAGATGAGCTGCCTCTGACCTGTCAGTTACTTGAAGGGAGACTCTGCATTTGGTCAGACAAGTCTCAGTTGGAGATGGTACCAGCTTTCCTCCTGAGCCTCTGTGGTTCCCTTTGAACTACACAGGCCCGAATCGCTTTTAGCTGAGCAACAGCAAATGGCAACACAGACTTGCCATATTGCTCTTTTGCGTACACTCTTTAAAAATCATACTAAATATACATGCATCAAAACATTCGTCACTTCCACGCTCTACAAGATTATAATTAAGTGGCATTCTGCATGTTGTTCATATATCATCCTTACCCATTCCAAAATTATGTCATCACCCTTATGGAAGCTCAGTATCGTCTCAGGGATGGCACTTCCCCTCCAGGCCCTACTGGGTTAGGCTGGGTTGACTAGAGAAATAAATCCAAGGACACTCATATAGGTATAAGAAAGACTCCACCTCACTTATTTGTCCAATTGACATGGCATTATGTAACAACCATACTTACCTTCCTACCTATCCCTGGAAACAATTGGGAGATGTTTGTCTCTATTCATTTTCCTAGCCTAGATATTTTTTGTAAGTGGAATTAAGCAAAATGTGTCCTTTTTGAAGCTGATTTATTTCACTCAGCATAATGCTTATGAGGTTCATTCCTCTTGTAGCCTGTGTCAAGAGTTCATTTCTCTTTATGGCTGAGTAGTAGTCCATTGTATATACCGTAGGCAACATGTTTGACTTATCCATTCACCTATTGATGGGTATTTAGACCGTTGACACGTTTGCGAGATTGGGAATAATGTTGCAAGGGCCATCTGTGTATTTGTATCTATTTATGCGCTTGCTTTTAATTGCTTATATCCTTCATTTCCTTTTCTTTCCTTGTTAGACTCAGTATGATCCCCTTCTGCCCATCCTCTAGCCTCACAACCTCTGTGTCTGATGTGCCAGGATCTCACCAGAAGCCTTAACACCAAGATTCTGAGCCCTGACTGACCATTCTGACCATCCAGGGAATTGAATATTCCGGAGCACACAGAAGATGAAGTTATCAAAACTCCTTAGGCATAACCGAACAACTGGAGGGAGTGCTTTATTGGGCTGGGGGGCTGGGGATTATAGTTGTGAAGGACACCAAGAACAATTGTCATTACCTAGACTGTAAAGACTATGTTCGACATCCATGCTGGTGAGTAGCAGCTGGATTTCAGAAGCTCACAAGTGGCCATCTAGGTGGCAAGTATTGTCACCCTCACTCTGGAGGAAAGAGTGGTGAGTGGACCACATGAACATTAGACTTCATGACTCTGAGCACAGAATAACTAGATGATCTCCAACTATCAATTCCAACTTCTTTGAAAGGGATCACATCCAAAGGTCCTAGATAGTGAAGCAAAATTCACAGTCATAAAAGAGACCAGGCTTATTGGCTGGATAGGGACTAACAGAACCTCTGAAACGATGGTCCTTATTCACTAAGTTTGAAAATGAACTCCTACCTGTGGTTCAATATTCAGCCAAATAATAGATTGGTCTATAATGGGAGCAATTACACAAGTGAGGCACACAAACCTGAAAACAGCAAACCATTTGATCTCAAAAGGGCAGTATTAATCCAAGGCCCAAGTTCAGAAGGGTAGGAAGAGAGGAGGAAGGGAAACAGAAGACATAAGTAGGGAGTGGAACAAGTCATATTATATTGTGGAGATTGCAATAAGTGGCATAAAACACAATGGGTATGAATTGTTGAATAAAAAACTGATGATCTTGGTAAACCTTCACCTAATTCACAATAAAAACTTATGAGAGAGAAAAAAATCCAAGCACCTAGGCTGCATTGCAGGCCAATAAAATCGGACTCAGTGGAGATGGGACAAAGATGTCTTTTGGACAGCTCTCTGGCGATCCCAATGAGCACACAGGCTGATACCCACCATCTGGAAACTATGGGGTAGCTGCTTCTCCGGTAATGCCTCGGGGGAGCGCTTGGGTCCCTCAAAGAATGCGGGATGATGAAGGGGCAAAGGTCATCAAACCTCACCCACAGCTTTACACTGGGGGGCTGCTCTCTGAGGAATGTGGGAAGGGTCCACTTGCATGCTGTCTCTGTGCAGCAGATCCAACAGACTCAACACCTTTCCAAAGCTGGCAAGAAAGTCCAAGAGACTAGATGTGGGCACCACGCTGTGAGTTTCCCAGAAGGCACGAGACAGATCGAGAGCAGTCACAGGAACACAGACTCCTCCGGAAATGCCGCCATGCGCAGAACATGCATCTTTAATTTCATTTCACACTGACTCAAGCATTCAGTCCTTTTTACGAAAACCCAGCTTCTCATTACAGTAACCGGTTTAAAATGACAATCTTCTGTTGAGCAAGTCTAAGAAATGACCTTCCTTTATTTTACATGGTATAAAAATTCAGTTTCCTAGGCCGATGGGCTCTAGGGACAGGTGTTTTTATGTACTAGACATGGCTTTCAAAGTTCTTCAATTGCCTAAATTAATAACGACTTTTTTCCTTTGGCTTTTCTAAGGGACACATTAATTTCAATCTTTTTCTAAGGAAGTGAATCTCTAGCTATCTCATTTGGATAACTTTCTGCCTTCAGAGTAGAATTTGAAATAATCTGCAAGGTTACCCCTTCCCCACCCTGCCCCAGCAGCCCAGCCTCTTTCTTCCTTCCAGCCTCCAGCCAACGGGGTTTGGTTGGGAAAGGAGATGCAGAAGGGAGTCTCTGGATTTTTCTATCAAAAGGTTGGCCACAACCCCCAGTAGACCAAATGTAATTCATTATGGCGGGTTTTGGTTTTTACTACATTAAGAGTTATCCTTAGGGAAATTACAAACAAACAGAAATAGGAAGACTTTATATTTTATTAACGGATGTACTGCTCAGTCTCATTATATTTTAAAAGACACAGTATAAAAAAAAATCTGGCTCCATTTAAAATGTCCTGACTAGCAGAACTTAAAATACACAAATCTTAACATGAAAGTCTAGATGAATAAATAAAATAAACAACGAAACAGCTTTCTCAGGAAAAGCCATAATAAAGAGCTCGACTATTTTTTGAGCTGTTTAAGATGCTCGTGTTAAAGGGAAAAGAGTATCATTGTTGACTTTGAAATGTAGAACCATTTGCTTAATTCAGTGATGCTAAAATGGGCAGTTTGGCTGAAGAAAGAAATTGGCTTGTAGCATTTGATGAGCAATTTCTTCTTTTGAATATAGAAATGACCAGGGATGCGGACACGCTTTTTATTCTTTTGAGGACCCTCTAACCAAGAAATCTTTTAAATGATCATTACACAGTGAATGCCTGGAGGCTCTGGAAACTATTTATTTTGACATTATTATAAGCTCAAAATGATTCACCAATGCAAAAGAAGAAGAGAAAAAGCAATTAAATACTAAGCTGTAAACACTGGAAGCTTTTCTGTGCTGAAAATAATTGGACAGAGTTTTTTCTTTTTTTAAGTAATAGTGTCCAAAGAGATTCAATGATCTTATTGCTTATGGATTTGGAGCTTAACTATATTCCTTATTTTAAATTTGATATTAGAATAGCAAGATTATAGACCTTGATACAGTGTGACTTGGAGAAGTATCGTTTCATTAAATTATCAAGTTAAGGCTCAAGGAGCCTGGTGTAATGTGTGTGACCATGAGGCCAGCCAGTTGGAATCCGCTATGGCTCACAGAGAAAGATGCGGTTCTCAGCTCCTGTAAAGATTTAGAACTTCGGGAACCCACAGGCATAGTTCTACGTTGTCCTTTCAGGGGTCCTCAAACTTTTTAAACAGGAGGCCAGTTCATTGTCCCTCAAACCCGCTGGAGGGCCGGACTATAGTTTAAAAATAAAACTATGCACAAATGCCTATGCGCACTGCACATACCTAATTTGAAGTAAAAAAAAAAAAAGGGGCAAAAACACCCGGCATGCTGAATAAATGTCCTCTGAGGGCCATGTGGTCCGCAGGCCATAGTTTGAGGACCCCCTAGATTGATATAAGTCAGAATCGACTTGATAGTGTTAGGTTTCTGGGGTGGTTGACCTCAGTTCTTGCTTAGCAACGCTGAAAGAATTCATATGGCAGAAGCACTTTTGTAAATCCAAGTGAATGTTATGAAAGAAAGTTTCAGGTATCGCAGTCCCCAAAAGTCCCCACTATCTCCGGAAAGCACGCCGGGCTGCATGGCAGGGGTGGGGAAAGTTTGCAGCTGAATATGGCGGTTTCATGGGAGGAATACCTGAGCAGGAGTGCAGAACCAGCTGAGGAGCCACGGCAGGAACCCCCAAGGGCCTCACCCTCCACTTGCAGAGCACGTGAACAAGGGAGGGCGACAAGGAGCCCAGGCCTACTTCTATCACCTCCCAACACCACTGGAGGGCATTGGTCGATCGTACTGGTTGATTTTGGTGCACTTTTGTGAAGTCCTATTCTGTATGACCAGGTGGACCTTCCACCTGGGTCTACATGACTTGGGTCAGAGCATGCTCAGTTCTGAATTTTGCCATAGGTATCTAATGAGTGTGCCTGATTTATTTCCAACCCCTTTGTTGTGGCCCGGACAGCTCATTTTCGTTTAGTGCTGGCATTTGGGAAGACAAGCCCTAATCTAGCAACCTGTCAATAGCAGTAAGTGAATGGAATTAAAACTCAACTCATAGCCATAAATTCAATTCGGACTCATAGCGACCCGAGAGGACAGGGCAGAATTGCCCCCTGAGGATTTCTGGGGCTGGAATTCTTTACAGGAATAGAAGTCTCTTTTTTCTCCCTCCCAGTGGCTCCAAAGGACTGACCTTGCAAGGAGATGTCCAGCGGGTGCCTGTAGGCTCCTTCATTGAAAATCTCTGCTAGTTTATGAAGCGGGAGGGAAATTTTGAGGAGGCCGTCTGCGGCAGAGTTAACTCCCCATTAAAGCCAATGAGCTTTTCCACATCTCTCAAAAAACAAACAAAAAAACCTAAAGTGACTACTTCAGATTAATATGCTGTAGGTAGAACCACCTCCCACTCAGCAAACCAAACCAATCAACCAACCAACCAAACAAACAAAAACACCCCAAATCCTGTTGCCTTCAAGTCAGTTCTGACTCATGCTCACCCCTTGTGGTACAGAGTACAATTGTTGCATGAGGTTGTCTAGGCTGTACCCTTTATGAAAGCAGATGACCCCTTCCTTTTGTGGTACAGCTAGGTGGGTTTGAACTGATAACCTTTATATAAGCAGCCCTATCCAGCGATCTATGTCAACTAAAGTGTCAAAGCATGTAAAGACTGATCCACAACCCCCACTTCTCTCTTCCTCTTCTGTGATGACCTGGAATCCACCTTTTGATCTGGTGGCACCATATTTGTGAAGCAGCCCGAATCACTGACGGACGGTGTGCAGGACAAACACCCTGTAGAATTGCCCTTCCAGCGTCAGAATTTGCATGAACAAGAAATAAACTTCTAGATTTTAAGCCACTGAGGTTTCAGGGGTAGCTTCTTTCTGCAGAACAGACTAGGCTATCCTGCCTGATCATCTCTTCACAGGGTTTTTGTGGAGAGCTACCGGAGCAGCTCGATCCAGGGGAGCTGCCAAAGCAGATACCTACACTTTATCTGGGATTGTAGGTTGTAGTACCAACGTTTTTATTTGCCCGGGAGGCACTGAGTAAATTTTTTTTCTTCTGAAAACAGGACAATATGTAAGTAAGTTTGGAGACATATGTAGCTGGAGCTGAAAGTCCTCTTACCTTGCAGTTTTCTTTGGTAGAGATAGACTTGTTCTTAATGAAACCCATGACAGTCAGTGTCACAAATGACTTCTGAGGAGAGGCCAAACAGCTAAGTCAAGGCCAGCCTACCGTTCTCTTAAATGCTGTCTCATGCTCTCATCTGCTCTGACGTGTTTGCTCAGGGGCATGTGGCAGCCACTGGGCGGGCCTTACCATTGGCACTGAAAATCATTGTAGGGGATATTAGAGGATTTACATCAAGAAGACCTGACTTCCTGGCCATTGCTCGGGGGCCACAGTTCCCAAGACAATCAGTGTCAAGGGCAAAACAAAATAAAACATGACGAGGCCTCTGGGGCTGGGTTGAGCTGGATATGTAACCAAAGCCCCCTTCTACCAGGATCTTCCCAAGAGGAGATTGCTCTTTTCCATAGCTAAACAATTTTGTTTAACACACGTTCTGCTGGGGAACCTTCTGGGAAGCAGAAGAAAATAAATCTGCCTTCCTTTGAATTAAGCTGGGTTGGGTCCAAGCCCTGTGTAGTGTGTATTCTTATCATAACATCTAAAGGAGTCTCATTTCACCATTCTTAGCTATTAAAAAAAAAGTTCCAGGCACAATAATTCAATTTAAAATTACACACCAGGAGTAGTTCATATTTAATACACTTTATACAGGTATTACAGGTACAAGGGACGTACTTGTTAACTGCCAGGTTGCTGGCTTGAACCAACCAGCTACTCCACAGGAGGTACTGTGTTTCTGTGAAGATTTTCAGCTTGGAAGCCCACTGGGAGAGCTCTCCTCTGGCTTGAGTCTGAAGGTGCTTGACAGCAGTAGCCTTTTGTTTTTATAGAGGTATAAAGCTTTCTTTCTTTCTTTTTTTTTCTCGGTATAAAGCTTTTTAGAACAACAAAAACAATTCCTTTTGGAAGTAAGCCAGAGATAAAACCACAAGTTACATGCTTTACTTTTTTTCTGTCCTGCTGCTGGCAGCCACCCTTTCATCGATTGTGCACACCAGCATGGTGGTGAAGTGGTGAACTCTGCGCTCTCACTCCCCTGGCTACACACTCGGTCTCCTCACTCATCGTGTGGCTTCACCCAACGCACGGAGCCTCCTGCAGGCTCCTCACCCTGTGTGTGTAAAAGTGCGAAGGAGACAGACTTCCTCAGAGCTGTGCTTTAGAGAGAATCCTCCTCACATACTCAGCACCGCCTTGAATAGGGCAGCACTGCATACATGACATCTACTTGATGATTGTTGATGGTGTGGTGGTGTGTTTGTACGGATAAAAAAAGAGCCCTGAATGGTTATGTAACAAGTAAGGGAATAAATAGATCTTCCTTCATCCACCTTCATCTTTCATTGTTCTATCACTCCCTGATTGCAATATTAGAGGCTAAAATGGGCAGAATTCCCACCTCTGAACAAAGTTTGTGCACATGGGTGTGCATGCTTGTGTGTCCATGTGAGTGTGCCTGTACAATGTGTGTGCACGTGTGTGTGCACATGTGCACTGGAGCCTGGCAGCAGCAGGGGAGGCGCCTGTCTCTGTTCAGCAGTATCTGACGGCTGCTGCAGGTGTAATGAGAAGTGATTGGTGATCTGTTCAGGGAGCTCCTGGGGTGGACTCAGGGAAGGAGCAGCAAAGAAGACATACTCATCTCCCCCATATGTAGATGAGGTGATGGAGGTGGGCGGTAGAGGAGCAGCTCCTTAGTAATGAGATCACAGGGGAAAGGCCTTGGATGAGGTGCCAGACATCCCTGCTTTCCCAGAGAGGGTGGGGACTGGGAACGAGGCTGCATCCTGCCTAATCAGTTACAGTTGCTCTGTCGCTCTGGGGAGGGAGGCAGATGAGGCAGGGAGCTTCCGGAATCTCTCATCTCCAGTCCTTCTAGGTGGATGTGGGAGCGTGTGAGGACGGCCACACTGGAGGGTCAGGGTTGATCGCCTTGCAGTGTGGAGCCCGGCCTGGACCTGCGTTGTGCAGGGTGACCAAGGAGCTCTGAGGGCAGGGTTCTGGGTGGGGGCTTTGTCTACTAAGACCCACAGCCGCGCCCTGTGTCGCAATGTTGGCATGCAATGTGCAAAGACTTGAGACAATGTGAAATGGACCATCCACTTCACTTGGAAAGACAGGAGGGCTGAAAATCAGATTGGGAGATCTGATCTCGTTTGCTGCACAGTTGTGAGAGGAGATATTCCTGGCTTCTCTCATGTTGGGAACCGGGCATAATCAGCCTGACAAAACCAAGGCCATATTGCCTGCCCAGCAGGGCTAAAGCCACGTCACCTCAACCTTATCTTACCCTGACACACACCAGATGGCCCACCCTTGTCTGCTCCAGCACCGGACATTCCAACTGCAGACTTGCGGCCGCCTGCCCTGTGTGCTCTACACCCCCGCCCTTCCTTTTTTTTTATCTCCCCTTTGAACTCCCTTGTTTGCCTCACCCTTTATAGAGAGGCTTGTGTAGCAATAAACTCAGACCTTGACAAGAATCTGCTTGGTCTCGCTCCTCTCTCTCGCCCGTTTCTCTTTCAGGCTGGGTCCTCCTTGGAACCCCTCGAATAACTGAGTCCCGCGGGTTGGGGCACTCTCACACATGAAACTATATTCCTCCTCAGGCATCAAGGAGGTGATACGAATGCTTTGATAGCCTAGTATCTGTCAGCTGGGAGGCACAACATAGTGAGAGCCCTTATTAATCACTTGGAGATTAGCTGAGGGGTGGGAGAAGCCAGGCATGAGGCTTTCCAGGGCTGCTCAGCCTGCACAGGAGTCCTTTCCTGGGTTGGACAGAGGTGCTGCCATCTGAAAGCTCAGATAGAGCAGTTGGAAAATTAACTGACCTGGTACAAGATCTATTTACATATATCAAAAGATCCTGGGTAATAACATCTCATGTTTGTGCAGCATGCCACATTTGTCAAAGGGCTTTCTCATTTACTGTCTTACTTGGTCCTCAAACTAAGAGGCCTTTGGGCAGCTATTGCTGTTTAATTTTGGGCGTGGTAACAGCTTTGGGTATAGTACTGGGCTTGGAATCAGGCTGTGCAACCCACAGCAGGTCACTTAGCTGCTCTGGATTGGCTTTCTTCCTCTACGAAGGTCAGCGCTTGGACTAGACCATTTTCCCAGTGGCAGCTCTGCTGACATTTTGGCCAACATCGTTCTTGTGGGGCTGTGTTGTTCCCTGCACCAGGATGCTAAGCGAGCATCCCTGGTCTCAGCCCACTAGATGGCAGTGGGACTCCCTTCTTCAGAATGTCTCCAGGCATGGCCAAATGTCCCCAGCAGAGCATGCTGCTGGGCTGGCGCACGGCAGGATGATGCACTCAATGAGTTGGATTTTAAGTTTTCAGGTACTTTACATGTCTGCACAGGGAGACTACATCAACAATTACCCAGCAGTCAATGGATCATCACTGACCCTCTCTATAATTCCAACTGAGATCATGAAGCACCGACTGAGTTTCTGAGCTTAGCACCCTGCATGGCACAAGTTGTTTAGCACTCAGCTACAAACTAAAAGGTTGGCAGTTCAAACCTATCCAGAGGCCTCTTAAACAAAATCCTGGTGGTCTGCTTCAGAAGAGTTGGAGCCATGAGCACCCCATGGAGTGAAGAGATATAAACATGAATGTGGATGGGACTCTAGGTATAGCTACAACCGGGAACCATGGAATCAACTACATCATGGAATCAACTTCAACTCCTGGCCTCCTTGTGTGTCCAAGAAGAACTGTGCTCCCCAGGGTCTGGAAAGGCTGCTTGGTCTGAAGTAGATTTGCAGGCCCTTCTTTCTAGGTGCCGCTGGGTGGCCTCAACCTTCCAAGCATGCTATTAAAAGCCAATCCGTCACCTGTGTGCATCACTGAAGACACACAGACACAGGGAGCAATGCCCTGGCTGGGGCACTGGAACAGCGCTGGCATGCAGTGAGTGCTGCCCAGTTAGCGAACAGGTCTTCCCTTGGTACTTTCTCAGGTCTGTGTGAAGCTTTCTAAGCATCCAGAGTTCTCGGCCTGATTCTGCTGCCAACTTGCAGTGTGGCTTCGAGCTAGTCTCTTGCCCTCTCTGGGCTTGATAACAAAAGCAGGGCAGGCCAGCCACAAATATTGTGTGGCTAGCAGGGGAAAGCAGTTGAGGACACAATTGCAGATGGAGTTCATCCTTTGGACTCATCGCCCCTCCTCCCTAACACCCCCCCCCACTCCACACACACACCTTTTCAACTGCACCAGATGGGTTTTAACTTTCCGGCACCAGAAAAGCAGACCTTGAGTTTTTTCCTTTATGGAATGTAGGCCATCCCTGCTTATGTGTCACATTCAGTCCTCGTTCTTCTCCCTACTCTTGTCCCTCCTCCAGTCATCAACAAGTGACTGCAGGGCGGTTTCCCAGCAGGGCTGTGCTCAAAGATTCATAATGCTGGGTTTTCCTTTAGTTCTCCACAGTCTTGGGCTTGGAACAATCCAGGCATTACCTTATCAAATGCTCATTTTAGGGGGGAAGACGGGGGCACTGGAAACACCACATGGGGCTCAATCCTTTTCTGCACGTGTGTGAGGGGTTTCCAGGAGTTCGAATTTCAACTTAAGTGATTTATTTTTTGTTGTTTAATCGCGTGCCTGTCATCTGCTGGACATTTCTTCTACAGTGTTTTGTTGTTGTTAACCCCATTTCTAAGATCAGAGATAGAAGGGTCAGGCACAATAGGCAGTTAAATTGACTCAATCTGGGGTGTGAACCTGCTTCTGTCTGGTTCCTCATAGCCCTCAGTCATTTTAATGCAGGTGTTGTGAAGGGTGTGGGTTCAGCAGCCACACACTGCCTCATCTCGCCTCCTCGTTGATAGGCTGTGTACCCTTATGTGAGTTGTTTAATCTCCTACCAAGCTTGTGAGAGCACTACTTTTATTAGCTTCATTTTACCGAGACTGTGAGAGGTCAGGGGAGCGAAGGCTTACATAT
This sequence comes from Tenrec ecaudatus, assembly GCF_050624435.1. Taxonomy (NCBI): domain Eukaryota; kingdom Metazoa; phylum Chordata; class Mammalia; order Afrosoricida; family Tenrecidae; genus Tenrec; species Tenrec ecaudatus. Next base: position 115,773 of record NW_027459339.1, on the reverse strand, counting down.
TGCCAGGCATATAATATGCTAATGATAGTCAAGATATATAACTAAGCATTTCTCTGTTCTTGGTTCTGTCAGTACCTGGTGTGGCCACAAAGGAGAAACCTGGTTTCCTGCTATTTTGAGCATCTAGTGTGAATGGCAGGAGATAAGTCACAAGCTAATGAACCCTTGTGGTGTAGTGGTTAAGCACCCTGGGCCCGGCTATCAAAAGATATAGTGTCCAGGGTCTTAAAGACTGGAAGATAAACAAGGGGCCATCTAGCTAAGAAACAACAAAGCCCACATGGAAGAAGCCACCAGCCTATCTCGACATGATCGCTGAAGACAAAGCGGGTGCATAAGCAAATGCGGGCATGTTTTCCTGATGTGCACTCACCCTTTACATAAAACTCTCTCTTATACATACGCGTTTCTGTGGATTTGTTTCGCTAAGGCACCCAGACTAACATAAGCAGCATGGAACGCATTTAAGAAGCCTAGACAAGGGCAGGGCAGGATATTTGGAGGGACTGGATCCAGAATTAGAGAGGAAGGGGTCCTGGAGGTGAAACGGGCTGCTAGCTCCCTGTCCCAAGGGGGACAATGAGACTGCTGGCTCCCATGAAGATTTACAGTCTTGAAAACTCCATATAGGGTCACTGTGGTTGGAATCCACTGGACGGCAGTGGCCTTTTGGGATTGAAGGTGGAAGCCACCAAAGAGCCTGCGGGGAGTGTGTGAACTTCTGGAATACAGCGAACAACCTCTGCACATCTGCTTTTCGTGCTGCCCAAGTCATGCATTGACATTTGTCCAAAAGTGAACCATCACAGCTGCTCTCTCAGGAAGCTGGGGGCTGAGCCCGCTGGTTCCACTCTGTCAGCATTTCTGGTCCGGGTACCTGCCCTCTGCCCCGGCACAGGCAATGGGCTTTTGGAAGCAGTGCTCCCTGGGTAGTGGGTGTGATTTGGCTCCTCTGGCCTAACATGATGAATGCTGAGAGGGGGTGGATACTAGGGGGTTAAGCTCCCTGACCTTTCCCTAGCCCAGGGGAAAACTTACTATTTAAAGTAAGTTTTAGACAGAATCTTTAGAAAGATAAATTGTTTACTTAATGTACACAATTACTCCCCAACACATCTGTTTTGTGTCTGCTCAACTCAACCTCATAGGCTATGGATGACCTTGAGCAAGTTTTTAAAGTCACAATGGGTTTCTACCAGGATTGAGAGTTCAGCTCTCTCAACTCTCCAACTGGTTATTAGCACCATAGTCTCATTTCTATTTATGGATTTACTTTGTTTGAGGGAAAAAAGACTCCCAATTCAACTTTATTTTATTAGGAACTCCTTTGCTATGTTTTACACAAGAAAAAGACACAAACCGCTGTTCTGGATGAAGGAGAGCATCCGCATGAGGCCACAATGGTGTCGGAAGGACCCACAGCCACAGTTACTTAAATAAAATGACACTCATTCTGTCCTGCTGACTCTGACTCATAGTGACTCTGTGTAGGGATCCTGAAGTTGCTACCTTTACAGGAAGCAATAACCTCATCTTTCTCCTGTGGAATGACTAGTGGCTTCGAACCAGCGATCTTGCTGTTAATAGTCCAACACTATCCAGCATCACCACCTGAGCTCCTGAAAGCTTAAATGAGACATGGAAAACAAACACCTTTGTCACAAAACTGTCCCTGAAGACGGATCAATTCATGGAGTTGCGGGAGGGCCTGTGAGAGCATGAGCGGGACCTTCATTGGGATGTGCACACGACCGTATATCGCTGAGTCTGGCCCGGGGAGTGGACGCAAGCTTTCCACTGCCGGTCAGCAGTAGGAAAGAACTCAATGGTGGCTGAATGTGTGGCCCCTCAAAATGGATTTAGGGTCTCCACATAGACTCTCACTGTGAGCCACAGCCTATTGCTCAAAATTTAAGCTTAAATATGACTTAAATGCCTAACATTCTGTTTCCTTAAACTAGAGTACTGCCAGGATCAACTAGAGGCCTGGATGACCTATCAGGTCTGAACAACGATCTCAAATCACTTCACATGATCCATTCCACCAGTCATGTCACCAGTCACACCTCCTCACTTACCCATTCCAGAGACTGTGCCTGTATAACCTATCGACTAACACATTCCCACATGTTGTGATTATGAAACCAACCATCATGCTGGAATAAGGACCAATCACGATGTAAGGGGCAGGGTCAATGGGAAAGCAAGATAGGGGCTGAGGGGAGCCAAGAGGGTCCCGTCACTCAATCCCTAAACCTGATCTAATGTCACTAGACTGGGGTCTTCCTCACATCTCAAGGGCACCCGATTCATGATTGAAGTGAATTGTGCTTATTCAATCTTTGTTCTGCTTACCGTCCTGCTATGCTGCCTCCTCTTCTTGCTTTATGTGTGTGGCTCCCTCTGTTGTGGTGACAAATGGCTTGAGAGGGATTTGACATAGGGAGAAAGCCCACCCACATCAACTGTCACCAGAAGCAGACACTAAGTTCATTTCTCTCACCTCACAGAACTATGCACATCAGACACTGGTAGAGCTGCCCGGAAGGGGAACCCTTAGTGCAGTGGTTCTCACCCTGTGGGTTGCGACCCCTTTGGGAGTCATATGACCCTTTCACAGGGCTCGTCCAATTCATAACTGTAGCAAAATTACAGTGATGAAGTAGCAAGAAAATCATTTAATGGTCGGGGGGGGGGTCACCACAACAAAAGGACCTGTATTAGGAAGGTTGAGAACCACTGCCTGAGTGTGCTTAGGACTTTGCTGCCCTCAGGGTCACCAGACATTCCTGAAGGCAGAGTCACTGCAGGAAGCCCTTCTGGGAAATGCCCTGAAGCCTGGTCTCAACCAACTCCATCCACCCTCACCCTCCTAGATCCTAATCATAGGCTGCATGGAAATGCTCCCTGCCACTTCAAAGACTGTAAGTCCATCGGAGCAGAAAGCCTTCTCTTTCTCCCTTGGAGTGGTGGCTGGTGAGTTCAAACTGCTCACCTTCTGGGTAACATAACCCACAGACCAGCTCCCCCTGAGCTCAGTTAGGTTTGCCACACAGCACACATTGTTGGGAACCTTCTGAAGTAGCTGTGCCATGTGCAGGTTGGGGGATTTCGCACAAGATGCAGAATTCCACCCTCTTTTGGCAAAAATAATTTTTGCAATAGCCTTGTATTCTCTTCTGGATCTGAGTAGCAGCTACTCTCATGCAGTCCTAGCACATACATGCTAGGTCTTACGCCGAGTCTGCTCCATGCTTTCCTGTGTCCTATGTGGCGCTGTAGGCCCCCAAGGCATGGACTCTGCAGCCTGGGTTCAAATCTCTCCTTTCCACTTCCTCACTGTGTGGTCATAGGCTCATGGCTTTATCATCCTGTGCCACTGATTTTTCATCTGTAAAATGAGGCAAGAATAGAGTCCACACATAGGCTTCTTAAGTGATATAATTGAATTATTATATACAAAAAGCTTAGAACATTGCTCGGCATCTTGCAAATACTGTTAGGTAGCTTAGCATAGGGAGTGGGTCATCCATTACATATGCTCAGGTTCAAACTTCCGGCCAGGAAGGGGTGGTACACCTAGGTGGGTGTTACACCTGGATTGGCCCATCTGAGCCAGGTGAATTCAATCCAGCCAATGGGGTTGACCAGGACCATCAACCATGCCTCCCTGTGGAGGAATTGAAAAGGCAGGATCTTGACCTCTCCGATGTCTCCCTCCACCCACTTTTCTGTTGTCCGTCCCCCAGGGAGGAGGTCACATGTAGATACTTGTAATCGGTTTCCTCTTTCCAATCCACCCTCCCTCTACCCTCCCAATATCACCACTCACAAATTATCAAGGTTTCTTGAGGGATGGGGGAGGAAGGGGTAAAAATGAGGACTTGATTGATGCCAGGGGCTTAAGTGGAGGCAAATGTTTTGAGAATAATGAGGGCAGTGAGTGTACAATGTGCTTTACACAATTGATGTATGTATGGATTGTGATAAGAATTGTATGAGCCCCTAATAAAACGATTTAAGAAAAGAAAGAAAAGGCAGGATCCTGGAGCCCACGTAGTGACTTTCTCTCCAGCAGCTTCTAGGCAAGCTGTGCAGGGGTGAGGGGCCCTGAGGTGCCTGTGTAAACCTGAAACTTCTTCTCTCAAAAAACTCACTTGGATCACAATCCAGGCTGCGGAGTGAATTCTTTCTCACGCGAAGCCAAGGACTGAGGTATATTTCTCCCACGAGAGATCTAACAATAGTATCTCTTATTATATCATTAGGAGCCCTGGTGGTGTAGTGGACTATGCATTAACCTGCTAATCGCAAGGTCAGGGGTTTGAACTGACTAGCCCCTCCGTGGGAGAAATATGAGGTTGTCTATTTCTGTAAGGCAATGGTTCTCAACCTTCTGAATGCCGCCACCCTTTAATACAGTTCATGTTGTGGTCACCTGCAACCATAAAATTATTTTCATTGCTACTTTATAACTGTAATTTTGCTATCGTTATGAATTGGATGACCCCTGTTAAAGGGTTATTTGATCCCCAAAGGGGTCGCGACCCACAGGTTGCGACCCCTGCTGTAAGGATTTAAAGTCTCAAAACCCCAAAGGGGCAGATCTTTGTCCTATTGGGAGTCAATAAAATGGTAGTTAGGTTTTTTTCTGCATCAGTATCAGATTCTGGTGGCAATCTCAGTCATCCTGCATTGTGGTCTGGTTTGAACTCCGGAAATGACTGCCCTGGTTTGAGGTGAGGGCCACGGTGCTTCAGTGGTAGACCTCTCATCGTCTTTCACCGGGAAGACCCGGGTTTGATTTGCAGCCAATGTGCCCCAGACTGTCAGTGAAGGTTTGTGTGTTGCTACGACACTGAGGCTTCAGTGGTGTTTCCAGACTGAAACAGAATAATGAAGAAAGACCTGATCATCCCCTTCCACACATTGACCTATGGCCCACCACTGTTGGCTTCCTCTCCCAGTCCTGGTGGTAGCACAGATTGGCACAGTTTGCTCCACTGCCCATGAGGTGCCCATGAGAGGCTGAGTCGACAACCACAGTCAAGATCAACAGCTTAAACTCCATTCTGGGTCTATGGAAACAAGAACAACCTTCTGAAATGAGGTCACATTGCTATTTAGGACTGGGAGGATGCCTTTGTGATATGGATTGCACTCTGGATCCCGAGGGGGACTTTTAAACACAGCCACATAGCAGCTCCGGAAATTGTCATAGTGAGAAGGCAGGTTAAAAAAAAAAAAAAAAAAAAAAAAAGCTTTTACTGGCTTGCTCAAAGGAGGCTGCGGGTAGATTGTGGGGTGGAAAACTCCTCTGGAAATGAAAAGTTTTTTTCCTTACATATGCATCATTTCTTCTGGTCCTGAAAGAAAACACAAAGCAGACGAGAGAAGGAAATGGAGACTAGCAGTCATCTTGTTGGTATTCCCACAGCACCCCCTCCTTAAGCACTTGCTGCCATCTCATCCAACTCCACTCAGTGTATTTCCACCCGGCAATGATGCAGAAATGTCTGCGTACTCCAGTTTGATTGTAGTCGGGCAACGTTTATGGCTTTGACATTCAACTGAGCATGGCAGGACGTCTAGAAACAATTATAACCAGCACCTGCTCTGTCTGTGCTGTGGGCAGGCAGTGACGGATTCCCAGCCTCTGGAACACTAGTGTTCCCTCCCAGCTCAGGATAATGACGGTGACACTCGGCCCCCTTGTTGTCTGGGGAGCTCAAGGAGCTCTCCTCTGAAACCTCAACTTATGGGCATTTCTTTAAGTGAAGACATCAAATTAGTGACTGGAAAGGAAGGCGTAGGAGATGATTATTGGCCACAAGACAAGCCTCAACCGCCTCCAGAGAGCATGTCTCCTAAGTACCAAGTCGGCGGTGACAGCTAGGGGGCCCTGGGTCACCGGGTGGTGTTGAGAGGGGACTCTGGGGCCCCAGCGTTGGACGCTGGCGGGTGCAAGTTCAAGAGGGTCAGGGGCTGATGCCTCCCCATGCCCCTGCCCTCCCCCAGCAAGGGCGCTCTGGGGTGCTGGGTCCTTGAGGCCCCGGCTGGCGGGGCCGCCCACGGTCAAGGCTTCGGGCACAAGCGCGGGTGCGCTGAGGCCTGCGCCGTGCGGGGGTCTGGGCTCAAGCAGGTGGTCGCGGCGGCTCCGCGGGCGGGCGGGCGCCCAGCAGGACGACCGACGACCCCCGGCGCGTCGCCGGCACCCAGCGCCCGGGCGTAGAGGCGGGCGGGGGGCCTGCGCTCCGCTGCCGCCAGGGCCCCCTCCTTCCGCGCCCCCCCCCCCCCGCGCAAGGTGAGCCCGGCCTGGGCCTCGGCGGGCGGTGGGGCTGCCCTCTCGCCGCCCTCCAGCGCCCCTCTCGCCGCCCTCAAGGGGCCGGGCCGCGCCGAGCCGGGCGGCCGCCGGCCGGGGCTGGGGGTTGGGAGGGGCGGGGGTCACGAGCGGGTCGCTCGTTCGGCCGCAGGCGGGGGGCGTGGCCGGGCGGCCGCGCGCTAGGCCGGGCCAGCGGCCGCCACGCCCTCGGGCTCAGACTCCGACTCCGGCTTGGCTCGCCCTGGCGGCGGTGGCGCCGTGAGGAGGAGTCCGCGCTCCTCTGTGGCGGCGGCGGCGGCCGGCTCCAGGCCGGGTTTTGGCGCCGCCCGCCTGCTGCCTCCTGGCGGCTCCTGAACTCCAGCCCCCTCTCTATCAGCCTCTCACTCCGTCTCAATACGTCTCAAGATGGCGGCCAATGTGGGATCTATGTTTCAATATTGGAAGCGCTTTGATTTACAGCAGCTGCAGGTCAGGCTTCTCTCTCGGCCTCTCGCTCGCGGGTGGGGGCTGCGGGCGGTCGCGGCCTCCCCGGGGGGGCGCCGGGCTGCCTTGCCGCCGGGGAGCCGCGGCGGAGGGGAGGAGGGGGGTGCCTGGGAAAGCGGGGCCGACTCAGGGACAAGTCCCTCTCACTCCCCGGCCCCCATTGATAACTCGCTTGATCGGAAATTGATCCTCTTTGTTCAATTCATCGATCCGCCCAAGATGGCGCCGGGAGCCGCCGCCGCCACCGCTGCCCCTGGTGTCTGCCCCCTCCCCTGGCGCCCCCCCCCCCGGCCCCGAGCCGCCGCCGCGGGACCAGGGAGGGGGCAGCACCGGGCGCCCGCGGGGTGCGCAAAAAAAACAAACAAAAAAAAAGAACTTGAGGAAAGTTGTGTTTTTCTTTGCTGTCTCATACCCTGTATTCTTTTATCTCCTCTCTGAGATCCTTCTGTAAGGGGATGTCCAGTGCACTGCAAATAGGTTTTGGGTCTATACCCGGCCGTCCCCTCTCATTCTCCATGATAAGATTTTTTTGTTCTCATGATGCCTGTTGCCTTATCCCTTTGAAACTTTGTGATCACACAGGCTGGTATGCTTCCTCCATGTGGGCTCTGTTGCTTCTGAGCTAGATGGTTGCTTCTTTACCTTCAAGCCTTTAAGACCCCACACGCTATATCTTTTGGTAGCTGGACACCATCGGCTTTCTTCATCACATTTGCTTATGCAGCCGCTTTGTGGTCAGTGATGGTGTAGGGAAGGTGAGCATCGTTTAATGCCAATTTAATAGAACAATGTTCTTGCAATGAACGAGTCCTTGAGCGGAGACCCTATGTCCATCTGCTACCTTAATACTAAATCTATAAACACATGGACATAGATCTATTTCCCCATGCCCCTTTGTAAATATATGTACATCCTTTATTTAGACATCTATAACTGGCCCTTGCTTCCCAGCTCACTCTTCTATACCCTTTGATTTTCCTCTTGTGCCCACTGTCATGCTCAGTCTTCCTTTGGGTTTCAGTAATTCCTCTTGGTTACATTACCCTTGATCACGCCCTACCAGGCCTCCTGCATCCCCCTCACCACTGATTTCCATCACTTTTTGTTCCCTTGTCTCTGGAATTCTTAACACCACTACCTTTCTTCCCACCTCCCTCTCTCGCATGTCCTCCAGGATGTGCTAGTTCCGTTTTTTTTTCTCCTCCAGATTGTTTGTTCAGCCTATCTTATTTAGACAGACCTGTAGAGGCAATAACATGCACAAAAACAAGAAAGAACAAAACCAAGCAGCAAAATAAACAAAACAACAAAAATCCAATTACAATAAAAGAAAACAAAGGTCAACAAGATAGAAAAGCTCATAGATAGTTTAAGGACTATGTGTTGGCCTTTAGAAGTGTTTTCTAGTCCAGTCTTTTGGGGCACCAAACCCTGACCCTAAAGTCCACCTTTAGCATTTCCTTGGGATCTTGCTGCTCCTTTTACTTGCTCTTCTGCTGTACCCCCTTAGTGTTATGCCTCGGTGTAGCGAGATCAGTTTGGGGGTAATTCCCACACTGTGTCTCCAGTGTTGTCCCCTCTAGGGCTATGGGTCTTTGAGGGACGTTGTGTCTCGTCGTGGGGCTGGCCATGTGGTCTTCTATGTGAACTGACTTCTCTGAGTGGGAACATCATCCTCAAGGTCTGGTGGGACAGGATGTGCTCCACTCTCCCCTTCTCCCCTTCATCTCTGTGTGCTCTGATCAGATAATGTCTCTGTCCAGGAGATGCAAATTCAATGCTATCCTCTGAAATAAAATCTTTGGGAGGGGTTGTGGGGAATATCTGCTCAGATCTTTGGTGTGTCCAGGAGAGAGGGACTGCTCGGCTGGGCACAGCCACGAGGGGCTCAGAACTCTGGCTCCAGAAAATGGTTGTAAGTTTGGCTTTGTTTTTAACCAGTTGTGTGCCTCTGGGTCAACACCTGTGTTTTTTTGAGTTAGTTTTCTGATCCGAAAAGTAAAGGTACTCCATTGTCCAGACTCCCATGTCACCAAGTGATCGATAGGGGCTAACCAGAGCCTGATTCAAATAGTGTGGATCTGTTAGGTGCCTTCTAGACCTGGGGTGGCGATTCGGAGCCCAGGACAACAATAATGTCCGAGAGGCGATATAGGTGGCTCCAAATTGAAACAGGAAGACCACTGTGGAGATTTTGTCCTTCCACTGATGGCCACAGGCCACCGCCTCACGTCCTGCAAAAACAGTTTCCATGGCTCAACAGCCAAGCCAGGGGCCAGTGCCATAAAAATCATATGGCTAACTGGGACAAAGGGCAGACAGATATTTTTTATCATGATGTCTTGAGAAACCCACCTAACCTCCATGCAAATCTTCTGGTGTGAGTTATTTTTGGAAGCAATCATATGCTGACAGTAATTCAAATCTTTCCTTTTGACAATTTGCCTGTACTCTTTTCTGAACCTGAGAAGGTAATCCCTGTGTCCACTAAGAAATTGACTGGCTGGCCTCCTACTTGGACAGTTAGCCTGGGATCCTGGGGACCAAGTGAAACAGAGCACTGACACCTTCATTCAGCTTCTTCAAGCATTATTGTCTCTTGCTTGGGATTTTCTAGGTGTGGATGAGGCCCGTCCTCTCTATTGGAGGGTTGTCTGCTTCTCCTGGGGTATTCAAGGCACTGATTTTTCCAATGTCCTTCTTTCCTGCAGTAGGCACATTGATCCTGCCCCATGGCTTGGCGGTGCCCACAGGTCAGTCTCTCCGTAAGTGGGCCATGCTCTCCTTTTCCTGAGTCTCTGGGGTCTCTCATGGCAATTACTAGTATTTTAACTAGTTTCTTTGTCTCTGTCGTGGTAGGATCATCTCTGTTGTTACACACCCGCTGAGCCACTTGTACCAAATCACTAAGATTTTTCCCGTCAAACCCTTCCCACTTCTTTTTCATGTCTGAGGCAGACTGAGTAATAAAGGCAATACTTATTGCCCTCCTGTTCTCGGGGCCTCCAGGCCGTTAGGGATATAAAGCCCGTAGGCTTCCATCAGTCACTCTAAAAAGGCACGCAGACATTCTCTTGTAAGAGCCTGAAAATTCTCACTGACCTTAGATAAATTCATAGGTTTTCTAGCTGTTCCACTGAGGGCCTGCAAGAGAAACTGGTGATACCTGGTTAGGCCTTCTGTGCCTTGCAAGGAGTTTGGATCTCACATTTTTCGTGCAGTGGCAAAAAGAGTTTCCCTCACATGGGGAGTGCCTGCTGTCTGACCATCATGTCCATTGACTGCTTACTGGGCCTCTCTCTGGCAGGGCTACTGTACCTGTGTTGTGAACAGCACCTGGAGAAGTTGCTGGCAATTTCTGGAGGTGGGCTAATGCATATGGAAAACCGTTTCTATCAAGGAATCAGACCTGCTTTGTCAGAAAAAGGGATTTTGTTGATTCCAATTATACAAATCACTGGAATACAAGGGGATATATACCCAAAAAGGGACTCAGGGGTCTTCCCCAGGTGTTGGGGCTGCTTGCCTTGAGTGTAGAATGGCTGCTGCCAAATCATCCTTCTTGGGGGGTGGGGCGGTCGAGATCCCATACCAGCCCTAGTGTATGTTGGGGTGTGGACTCAGAAAGGAGTTATGAGTATTTCTCTCTCTCCAGCCCCATGCACCTGACAGGGTGGCAGTGATAATGAAGGGTCGTAAGCTAGTTCTCCCACTCCCAGAGTCCTCCTGCAAAAAGGAATAAAGCCGAGACAGAGGGGTATGGGGAGGGGTTGGGGAAGGGCAGCCTCCACCTTAGTGGTTTTAGGACCTTGGGTCTATTTTTTTTCTGGTCCTGCCATGTTTCCTGAAATCTTGAAACAAGAACCCTTTCTGTTGCAGGAGGAAGTAAGTCTTTTGTTTATGCTGGCTTATTAGTGGCAATGTCATTCCACGCATCAATTTTAGGGATCAGATAGGGATGTCCTGGTTCCCCATAAACATAACTATGAACTCTGAGAAATAGGGGAAGGGAAAACGAGTCTTGCATGGGCAAATCAGGAACTCCTTCTGTCCAATCACCTTTAAACAAATTGCGGAGTCTCCAGGCTTTAGGGCTGAAACTACATTCTCTTTGTGAGCGCCTAGAGCAGGGGTCCTCAAACAATAGCCTGTGAGCCACATGCGGATAGCCGAGGACCTTGATCCTGTCCGCCGAGTGTTTGTGCCCCGTTTGTTTGTGTGTTTTTTTTAAACTTCAAAATAAGGTATGTGCAGGAAGCATAGGAATTTGTTCATAGTTTTATTGAAACGATAGTTCGGCCCTCCAACTGATCAGAGGGACAGTGAACTGGTCCCTGTTTAAAGAGTTTAAGGACCCCTGGCCTAGAGAAATCAGAAATCCGTAGTTCTGGGGAGAGCACTCCTGTTAAGGAGGTTTCCTTTCTAAGCAAGCCCAGACAGTGGCAATTGGATCTCGGTGCACCTCGAAATGTTGTAGCCACTCTCCATTCCCAGAAAGAAAACTACTCCGACCGCTGGCAAGTTCAACAGAAAAAGTTTTTTTTCCTGAGCAGCCCCAGTCTAATTGTCCAAAGGTTTTTATACTTTTGCAATGTGCAGGTGTGCAAGCAGGCAGAGTAGAGAAGCAGGGTGTTGCAGTTAGTCATTCTTAGTTGAACAAAGACTGCTCTGGTCGCTCTCGCGAATCTTCTGAGCATCCATATCCTTTGGGACATTCCCTTGGGCACATCTGCACAGCCTACCTCCCCTATATCAGCTAGTTCATTTACAGTTCATAGCTACTTTATTTACTTTACATGGTGCCTTCTGTCAGCTCATAATGGCTTCACTCTTGTCAAGGCTGTTTAAGCTTTTCCCAGAGATCCTATATAGCCGCCATTGTGGCCATGGGGAAACGGGGCCTGTGACCCTGGCCAAGATGGTGCCCACCAGCCCAAACATGTGGAAGGGCACTGCCTAGGGAGCTGGTTGAATAGACCTGGGAGTTAGCCCTGCCTTGTCCTGGGAGCCAAATATTTCCCTTTTCCCCTCCATTCCCTTTCTCCTGGCTTTTCAAACAAGCTGCTTTAGCCCTATAATGCCCAGCACAACATTTTTATAACATTTAATTGAAACTTATCTAGTACCAAACTTATAAATTATCAATGTGACAATTTGGTTACATTTCAAAAACATTGCACGTTTTATATATTTGAATGCCATATATACATATTGATAACTATGAAAGTAAAGAATAAAAATGTTTAAAATTATTTCCTGAATTTAAAACTTGAGGCGTTATAGTGTTAGTGTTCTACCAGTGTAGGTTTGTTCCTTGTTACAGGCTGGTTTTCCGTGGCCCAGGCTTAGGCCAATGGCATATGGAACCCTTCCTGTGTAACTGTTACCTTTAGGCTTTCAGTGTTGCTGCTTAAGGCACTTTTGGGGAAAGCTCTTACTACACAGTTCCACTGCCACGATGTTCCAGACAGAAATTCCAATTCCCTTAAGGTTCCCTGAGCTTCCAGATGCCCCTTCCCTTCAGAGATTTGAGAGTCTGCTCCCGCCAGCAGGCATCTTGGAGGGCCGTGGGGCCATTCCAAGCAGTGGTTCTCCTAGCTTGTCTAGAATAATGGTTGGACTTAAAGTCGACCTCAGTGAGTTGTCTTTGATCCCTTACTTCTTGCTGGGGCATCTTCCTGAGGCAACAGATTCAGGGCAATAAAGGGCTCGCTCTCAAGTGGGGTTTATTGACCTTGAGGCAGCAAGCTCTACATAGCCTTCTTTTGTGCTTTCTAGATGGGACTTAGCAGCTTCATACTCAGGAATTGCCCCCTTGCATGAATCCTGTCCAATTGGGATAGAGTTGACACAGAGGCTAGACAAACAAAAGCTGATACACTATGCAACTTTATTTGAGAAAGGAGAATGGTGGCCAGAGAATGGTACACTTTCCCTTCTAACCCTGATTCACCTGGAACAGTTTTGTAAAGTGATTGGAAAGTGGGCCGAAATGCCAGAAGTTACAGCATTTCTCCTTTTGAGGAGCAGTAGAGACCTTCATCCCCAGTGCACCCAGGAACCCCCTAAGGCAGGCATCCTCAAACTGTGGCCCGTGGGGCACATGTGGCCTGACGACATTTATCCCACCCTCAGGGTGTTTTTGCTGCCTCTGCATGTCCTACTTAGTAGCCGATTCGTGCAATGTGCATAGGAATTTGTTCATAGTTTGGTTTTTTTTAACTATAGTCTGGTGCTCCAACGGTCTGAGGGACAGTGAACTGGCCCCCTGTGTAAACAGTTTGAGGACCCCTGCCCTAAGGGATCCTGGACTTAGGGGTTACTAATCTCCCAGCCCTGAAACATCCCTGAACATTCTACCCGTTGTAGGAGGCACCATGGGAATTTGGTCTCTGGGTAATTTACAAGTCTTTTATTCAATTTGAAGCCAAGAAAATTAAAAATGACTCAGACACTTACTTTCTTTTGATCCCTGTTGACTCCCGCTGTAGTATTCCAATATTACAATTTAACGCTATAACGCATGACCTTTTCATTCCATTCAATTAAATGTGTGTGTATAGATAGATAGATAGATAACTATGAAAGTAATTAATGAAAACAAAATTTGTTTGACCAAAGTTAATAATTGAGGGATAATAGGATTAAATAGAAGCATGGTTCTTAGCAGTGGGTCCAAACATTAGGATCATAAATGAAACAGTGATCTCAGTGCACCCAGTAGTTCCCAAACCCTGTACCCTCATTGGGGAAATTGTGGATGCTTTTACTCCCGTGCCTATACTTAGAACGAACAAACACACATGCCTGATAATCCTAAGATTTTTTTTGTTTCCTGTGACACTCACCTAATTTCAAGGGCACTGCCACCTCACAAGCCTAGCCTTGTCTCAGTTAAACTGTTCACCCTCTTGTCCGTTTGTTTGTTTTTCCAGAAGTTCTCAAGTTACCAAGCCCTCTGAACCAAGTGTGCCACCTCTAGGACCACCATCTCCTGGACCACCTCAACCTTATCCATCCTAGACCTGAATGGACAACCCCTCCCAGCAGAGTAGAAAGGGTATGGACCCAAAGCCCCACTTCACCCTTTTGGCAGCAGGAAGGACCTAAAGATGTCGTCGCCTTGTACCCCAAAGATTTGGGTCCATATCTCTTCAGGGTGTAAATTTTAGGTAGCTAGCATAGGGACTAGGTTGTCCATGATACATGCTCAGAGGGCCAAGCTAGCCACCCAGGAAAGAGTGGCACACCGAGCGTGCTCAGAGGTCCAGGTTTCCAGTCAGGAAGGCCAGGTACACCTGGGTGGGTGCTGCACCCACATTGACCCACCTAGGCCAAGTAAATTCAATTCAGCCACTGGGGTCCACCAGGGTTGCCTACCATGCCTCCCTATCTCTCCTAAAACACAATTGGATCACAAACCTGGCTTTGGCGTGAATTCTTTCTCATGCAGAGCCAAGGACCAAGGTATATCTGTCCACAGAGAGAAAAACCTAGGAAAGCTCTTTGGAGGCAGCAGCACTGCACATGAGTGGCTATTGGATACTGTTTAGATGCATGGCTTTCTATTTGGAACTTTTTTTTGTCTCACCTGAATGGAAAGGAAGAGGTAATACTTCTGGATCACACAGTATCCATGTCCACAAATGAGCTGCTCATTCCACAGTCCTGGCAGTGCCTTTTGAAAACCCTCTGCTTTAGAATGTCACTCCTTGAAGATGGCAGTGGGAGTGGCTGGGGCCAAGTATGCTGCCTCTTACTCCCAGTTGCAGGTTTCTGGATGCTGATTGTATCTCTTACAGCATCAATTAGTGGGCTTGTTGTCTGCCTCAGGCTTTGTTCACAGAGATCCTCCAGCTAGGTGGTGGTGTGTGCGCATAAGCAGAGGCTTCCTGCCAATCCCCCATGAGTAGTAGAGCTCCCATGGTGTGGACTCCATGAAAGCCGTGCTCCAGCCAGCAGGATTACAAAGGAGGGTGGGCCCGGCAGGACAGGAGGGCCATTGCCCCTATGGAATGACCTCAGAACCCCGCCTCCCTCCCTGTCCAGCTCCTGGGACTATGGGCCCTAAGCTTCATGCCTGACTCAGGAATAGACACAGGGTGAGGCAACTCCAGGAGGTGATTTTGCTGATCTAATCCAGCCTGAGATCATCCTTGCATGTGCCCTCTGTCCAGACCTTTTTTTAAATTGTTCATGCAACACTAACCAGAATGCATATATACATCGGTTGTGTAAAGCACATTTGTACATTCATTGCCCTCATTATTCTCAAAATATCCACTCTCCACCCCACCCAAGCCCCTGGCCTCAGCTCCTCATTTTTCCCCCTCCATTCGAGCTACCCTTGATAATTTACTAATTATTTTCTCATATCTTGCACTGTCTGATGTTCCTTCACCCACTTTTCTGTTGAGGTTAAATGTAGATCCCTGTATACGGTTTCCGTTTTCCAACCTACCCTCCCTCCACCCTTCCCGAGTCTGCACTCATAACACTGGTCCTCAAGGGCTCATCCACCCTGGATTCCCCATGTTTCCTGTTCCTATCTGTCCAAGTGTACATTCTCTAGTCTAGCCTGATTTGTAAATTAGAATTGGGATCATGATAGTGGGAGATAGGAAACATGTAGGAACTAGGGGAAAGCTGTGTTTCATCGTTATTATCTGGTACCTGTCTTGGTTTATCTCCTCCCTGACACCCTTCTGTTAGGGATGTCCAGAGGACTGTAAATGGGCTTTGTGTCTGTACCCAGCACTCCCCGCTCATTCGCAATGATAAGATTTTTTTTGTTCTGATGATGCCTGCTACCAAATCTTTTCAAAACCTCATGATCACACAAGCTGGTGTGCTTCTTCCATGTGGGCTTTGTTTCTTCTGAGCTAGATGGGCGCTTGTTTTCCTTAAAGCCTTTAAGACCTCACATGCTATATATTTGATAGCTGGGCACCATTAGCTTTCTTCACCACATTTGCTTATGTACCTGCTTTGTGTTCAGTGATCGTGTAGGGAAGGTGAGCATCATAGAATGCCAATTTAATAGAACAGTATTTTTGCAACGAGGGAGTCCTTGAGCAGTGGCCCAATGTCCATCTGCTACCTTAATACAAAACCTATAAATATAGGGACATAGATCTATTTCCCCATGCTCATATATTTAAATATGTACATGCCTTTTTTTAAACCTCTATAATTGACCCTTGCTTCCTAGCTTGCTTTTCTATTCCCTTTGATTTGCCTCTTGGGCCCACTGCCATGCTCACTTTTCATTTGTGCTTCAGTAATTCAGTAATTCCTCTTGGTTCCATTTCCCTTGATCACTCCCTACCAGGCCTCCTACATCCCCCTCACCACCGATTTGCATCACCTGTTCTTCCCTTTTCTCTGGGTTTCTTAACACCACTACCTTTCCCCACACCTCCCTCTCTCCCATGTCTCCCCAGAAGTGTTGGTCCTGTTTTCTCTCCTCCAGATTGTTCGTCCAGCCTATCTTATTTAGACAGACCTGTAGATGTAATAACATACACAAAACAAGACAGAGCAAAACCAAGCACTAAAAGCAACAAAACAACCAAAATCCAATGACAATGAATGAAAACAACTCAACAAGAAAGAAGTGGCTCATCGTTAGTTCAAGGTCGGTTTGTTGGCCTTTAAGAGTGTTTTCCAGTCCAGTCTGTTGGTGTACCAAGTACTGGCCTCAAAGTCATCCTTTGGCATTCCCTGGGGACCTTGATGCTTCGTTTTCTTGCTCTTCTGCTGTACCCCCTTAGTGTTATGCCTCGGTGTGGCAGGATTAGTTGGGGCGCATTTCCCACACTGTGTCTTCAGTGTTGTCCCCTCTAAGGCTATGGGTCTTTGAGGGGTGTCTTGTCTCATCGTGGGGCTGGCCATGTGGTCTTCTATGTGGACTGGATTCTCTGAGTGGGAACATCATCCTCAAGTCCTGGTGTGCCAGGATGTGCTCCACATTCCCCTCCTCCCCCTTCATCTGCTCCATGTGCTCCGATCAGATATGTCCCTCTCTCAGAGCTGCAGATTCACTGCCACCTTCTGAAATAAAATATTTGGCATGGGAAGGTGAGTTGGGTGGGAGGATCTGCTCAGATCATTTGATGGTTCAGGATAGATTGACTGTTCGGCTGGGGACAGGTATGTGGGGCTTAGGGCTCTGGCTCCCAACACTGGTTGTGAATATGTCTTTGTTGTTAACCAGTTGTGTGCCTGTGGGTCAACACCTGTGTCTTTTTGAGTGAGTTTTCTCATCTGCAGAGTAAAGGTAATCCATTATCCAGACTCCCATGTCACCAATTGATTGAGAGGCACTAACCAGAGCCTGATTGAAATAGTGTGTACCTGTCAGGCGTGTTCTAAAAACACCTTAAAAGTCGTAAAAACACTATAAATGCCTTAAAAACCCTAAAACGTCTAAAATATTTCTAAAATGCTAAGACCACCCCTAAAGACCCTCTAAAACATCTTAAGACCATTAAATACATGGTAAAAGGCTTTCTAAAACACCCTAATGCGCCATAAGTCTTAAAAAAAACTCCTTACGTCCCGAAAACATAATAAATGCCCTAATATTATGCAAATGCCTTAAAACGCAAAATAAAGAACACGTGAAGCCCTAAAAACACGCTAAAAGTCTTTTAAAACCCCAAGAACATCCCTACAAAGCAACCCGAAGCACTATAAAACCCTGTAAAAGTCCAACAGCCTAATAGACATGAATTCACCATGAAAGCAAAAAATAATCCAACAAAACCCTAAAGCCCTGAAAACCAAAACCTAATCCCCCCAAACACTCTAATGCCTTAAGAAGCACCCTAAAATTTTAACAAAACACTAAAAGCCATAAAAACACATATAAGCCTAATAAACACCCTTAAACACTAAAATCACCCTAAAAGCCTTAAAATGTCTGAAAAGCCATAATATTCCCTAAAATTCAAATAACACTCTGAAGCCACAAATAACACACTAAATGCCTCCCAAAACATGTGGAACTTCCAAATCATATCCCTAGAAGATTCCCAAACCATGAACTTCCAAAACCACATAAATGCCCTGAAGACAACATGAAAGCCCCAACAAAACATAAAATGCTGGGGAAAAACACATAAAATATTTTAAAATACCCTAAAATCTCTAAGAAACCCTGTAAGATCACTAAAAACACCCCTACCTGCTAAAAAATACCTATACACTCCAAAAAATCACCCCTAAATCCCTTAAAAACTCCCTTAAACCTTATAAAACACCCTTAAAGCCCAAACCACCCTAATGCGCAAAAAAATTAAATGACCCCAAATGACCTTAAAGCCCTAAAAATCACATGCCACAAAAAAATCCTAAATGACCCCAAAATTCCAACTCAAAGCCAGCCTACAAGTCTTTTATGAGAACAGTTTTATCTTTCTACCAAGGAGAAGTTTGTAGGTTCAACCCCTGACCTATGCCCTTACCATATGAAGTTAGTAATCAGTGGTTTTGCAATTCTTTGAAGAAAGATGAGGGTAATTTTATCAGGAGTGAATTAAACTTGTCTAGTGCCTTGAGTAGAACTGATAACTGTACTACATTGAGTCGTCTGGTCAAGGAGCATGGGATATTATCCCATTTGCTGAGGTCACACTTGATTTCTTGTAATTTCTGTAGTTTTCCTCACATAAATCTGTTGTTTTTTTATTCAAGTATAGATATAGATATTTTCATTTACGCTTGGCTATTGTAAATGGTACTACCTGAAAATGTGTATTTCATTAATTATTATTTCTTTTTTTTTTTTTTTAAATTTTAACAATTTATTGGGGCTCATACAATTCTTTTCACAGTTCATATATATACATACATCAATTGTATAAAGCACATCTGTACAGTCTTTGCCCTAATCATTTTTTTCTCTTTTCTTCTTTTACATTTTATTAGGGACTCATACAACTCTTCCCACAATCCACACATATACATACATCAACTGTATAAAGCACATCCATACATTCCCTGCCCCAATCATTCTCAAGGCATTTGCTCTCCACTTAAGCCCCTTGCATCAGGTCCTCTTTTTTTTCCCCTCCTCCCTCCCCCTTCCCCCCTCCCTCATATGCCCTTGGTAATTTATACATCGTTGTTTTGTCATATCTTGCCCTATCCGGAGTCTCCCTTCCCCCTTCTCTGCTGTCCCTCTCCCAGGGAAGAGGTCACATGTGGATCCTTGTAATCAGTTCCCCCTTTCCAACCCACTCGCCCTCCACTCTCCCAGCATCGTCCCTCACACCTTGGTCCTGAAGGTATCACCCACCCTGGATTCCCTGTACCTCCAACCCTCATATGCACCAGTGTACAGCCTCTGTCCTATCCAGCCCTGCAAGGTAGAATTCGGATCATGGTAGTTGGGGGGAGGAAGCATCCAGGATCCGGGGGAAAGCTGTGTTCTTCATCGATACTACCTCACACCCTAATTAACCCATCTCCTCTCCTAAACCCCTCTATGAGGGGATCTCCGTTGGTCGACACTTGGGCCTTGGGTCTCCACTCTGCACTTCCCCCTTCATTTAATATGATATATATATACATATATATACATACATATATACATATACACATATATACACATACATACACACACTTATATCTTTTTTTTTGCATGATGCCTTATACCTGGTCCCTTGGGCACCTCGTGATCGCACTGGCCGGTGTGCTTCTTCCATGTGGGCTTATTTGCTTCTGAGCTAGATGGCCGCTTGTTCACCTTCAAGCCTTTAAGACCCCAGACACTATCTCTTTTGATAGCCGGGCACCATCAGCTTTCTTCACCACATTTGCTTATTCACCCATTTGTCTTCAGCGATCCTATCATGGAGGTGTGCAGTCAATGATATGATTTTTTGTTCTTTGATGCCTGGTAACTGATCCCTTTGGGACCACTCGCTCACTCAGGCTGGTGTGTTCTTCCATGTGGACTTTGTTGCTTCTGAGCTAGATGGCTGCTTGTTTATCTTCAAGCCTTTAAGACCCCAGTCACTATCTCTTTTGATAGCCGGGCACCATCAGCTTTCTTCACCACATTTACTTGTTCACTCACTTTGGCTCCAGCCGTTGTGTCGGGAGAGTGAGCATCATAGAGTTCCAATTTAATAAAAGAAGGTATTCATGCATTGAGGGAGTGTTTGAGTAGAGGCCCAAGGTCCTTCCGCCACCTTAATACTTGACCTATAAATATAGACACATAGATCTATTTCCCCATCCTCCTATATATATTTGCATGTACATGTCTTTGTCTAGACCTCTATGAATGCCCTTTGACTCCTAGCTCTTTCCTCCATCTCCCTTGACTTTCCTCCTGCCCTACTACCATGCTTCATCGCCACCTGGGCTAGAGTATACCTCTTCTCTAAGCAACCTTACCCTTGATCATTTCCCACAAGGCCTGCCACTCCCCCTTCTCTACCATTTGGGGTCCCATGTTTTTCCCTTGTCCCTGGGTTTGTTAACACCACTTCCTTACCCCCCCTTTACCCCCCCACCCCAAGTCCCCCCAAAACTGTCGGTCCCGTTGTTTTTCCTCCAGATAGTTCATCCAGCCTGTCCTATTCAGACAGACCTGTGGAGTCACTAACATGCACGAAAACTAGACAGAGGAAAACAAAGCAACAGTATACAACCAGACAACAAAACAACAAAAACAAACCACTGACAAAGAACAGAATAAAACAGTTCACAAGAGAAAAGCTTGTAGTTAGTTCAGGGATCGTTTGCTGGCCCTTAGGAGCGTTTTCCAGTCCAGTCTGTTGGGGCACCACGCCCTGGTAATTATTATTTCTTGATCTATTTCTTCATCCTTCGAAATATTATCAGTTTGTTGTGGTAGATAAACATTAGGACTTTGCATAACTTAGAAATATTACATTTCACAGAAAAATCATATTAATTATGTCGACAGAGCTATAAAAGGAATGTTGCCCTGAATATCTTCAGATATGACAGCTGTTTCATTGAGAAATTAAGCCAGACAGACACAATGTGATGTACATTTTGTTATTTTCATGTGGGTTCCTTCACTCTTCCAAAAAAATTAGTTTCATGAGCCCCTTGGGGAATGAGTTTGAGTTCAGATCAGATGTCTATTTATATATTTGAGTCCTGAAGCCCATTTGATGGACTGTTCTGTTGCTTCCAAAGTAGTCAGTCACTTCCCCACCAATTAGAGAATTTGTCCGAAGCAAAAGTAAAAGTGTGGCGTACGACATTTGACTGCACACCATCTAGAATCACACTCTCATTTGGTGTTGGCAGTTTTACTTGTATTTCAATTGTAAACTACACTTCAGAGTTCAGGCTAGTGAAAACGTTTCAGTGGAAAAAATTTGCACACAACTACGTGCAGTTTGTGATTCTGTTGTTCCCAAGCAAGGCTATGAGGACAAAGATGCACAAGCATGGGGGGCACTGCAGACAATGTGTGAAAGTTTCCAGGAGCTCAGGGGTGGACAGCGGCTGCTAATTCTCCCGTGCTGGCAGTGAGCTATGTGGGAGGGCTTTGTGTGAGGTCCCTGTGCGGTCTCTGAGAAGTCTCCATAAAGGATGCTGAGAACTTCATATGAAGTCTCTGTGCGAGGCCTCTGAGTCTCTCTGGAAGTCTCCAAGGAAGTATGTGTGTGAGGTTTCTCTCTCGGGTATGTGTGAGTGTCCTTGTGAGATGTCTGCTGAATTGTGGGGGGTGGGGGGCAGTTGTTTCGCTGAGGTCTCTGCAGGTCTGAGTGGGCTTCCCTTTGTTTGACCTCACAGCACCATATAAGAGGACCTGGTGGCAGGGGAAAGGGAAGGGGCTTGGTCCATGCACCCCTTGCTGTTCTTTCAGGGTCTTCTCTCCATCTCCGTGCACTTACCTAGCACGAACGGTAGGGTTCAGCAGCGGGGAGTCCGGTGTCCAGCTCTTCACTCTCTCTAGGAACACACCCAAGCTACCTGCTACCCAAGAGGCCCCAGATCCAGGCTCTGCAGATCCAGAATCTGATTTTTTACTGCCACAGTCACTCCAGAGGCTGCCTTGGCACAATCAGGACTCCAGAAACAACATCATGCTGCTGTACCAGCAGTCTCTGGGGCCTATGTCCACTTCCCTCCTCCACCACTGGTGTCAGTCCCCACCCACCCCACACACACACTTGGTGTCCTGACTGAGGCATGGAGGTCAAGGCTCAGTGGATGTCTTCCTCGCCATCCTTTACTGTTTAGTTCAGTAAACAGTAAACCCTGGCCCACCAGGGGTGTTCTTTTAAGCACATGAGAATTTACTCAAGCGGATCAACTAATCATATTTTGGGGGGCCCTCCTGCCTTCTTCTATAATCTGGTGCCCAGGAAATAAAACCCTGTGTTAGAAGCACAGAGGAAACACTGACCACTATTGAACTGGTTTCCCTTATCAAGACAGGTGATGTCTAATCTCCGTGCACATCCTGATTTCCCAGGAGTCTCTAGGGGAAGGGAAGGCTGCTCCCAGTTGTGACTTTCTTTGCAGCACTCAGTCCTTAGAAGCCACTCTCTCCGGAGAACATTCCTAGAGCACGTGCACGCGTGTGTGTGTGTGTGTGTGCGTGTGTGTGAAGATCACCAGCCTGGGGTCATGTTTCCTGAGAACATTCCTAGAGTGTGCGCGTGAGTGTGTGTGTGAAAACCACCAGCCTGGGATCATGTTTCCTGAGAACATTCCTAGAGCGTGTGTGTGTGTGTGCGTGTGTGTGTGTGTGTGTGTGTGTGTGTGTGTGTGTGAAGACCACCAGCCTGGGGTCATGTTTGCTGAGAACATTCCTAGAGCATGTATGTGTGTGTGTGCGCACGCGTGTGTGTGCATGTGAAGACCACCAGCCTGGGGTCATGTTTCGTGAGAACATTCCTAGAGCGCGGACGCGTGTGTGTATGCATGTGTGAAGCCCAAAAGCCTGGGGTCATGTTTCCTGAGTCCTGGCACTCTGTTATTGACTCATCCCCACTCTACCCCACCCTGGCTATCAACTCATCCTTCCCCCAGTCAGGAGATGGAAATCAAGTAAAATAACAGTTTGTCGCCCCACTAAAGATAGTATTGAGAAAGTAACCTTCCCTGCTTGAAAGCTGTGCCTTTGCTATCCAACCCAGTGCTCTCTGTAGGAGATAAAGTTCTGCTGTGGGGGCAGCTAGCTAAAGCTGGGGTGGCACCTGGCCGATTCCCCTTTGTAAGCCTGTGTTAGCTCCGCTTGTGTCTTGCGTCATTTCTGGGGATCCTCATGCTCTTTGGCCCCCTTTGCTACGTCCAACGCTTCATATTCTTCTTCACTGTATCCTTCCCTACCCTGTGTCCATGGTGCCTAACCATTAGTGGTTATTACACAGACGCTCATCCTGTACCACTCAGCCTAAGCTGTTGCTCCTTCTCCGGGTTTATATACAGAGGAAGGCATGTGAGCTGTGAACCGGATTTTCCCTTGGTGCAGTGGGTGAGCAGAGTCCCCCGCTGGCAGCCTCCCTAGCAGTTCCCACCCACATGTGTCAGACCTGGGACTTCCATCCTGGAGGTTACCCTAGGCTGGGAGAGAGGCAAAGGTAGCAAAATATGTCATTTCACATTTTGTGACAGGTGTATTGAGGCGGAACCTCCATGCCAAACTTGGCAGCCTTCATCAAATGCACATGTGGGACTTAGACAGGCCGCCACATGTCTCATGCCTGCTTGGTACCATGAGACGCTACTTTGGTCTAAACCTCTTCTGGACCCTCGATGGAATTTCTTGGCTGGATTGCGCCTCTCAAAACCTATCAACTGCAGCCACATAACGTTGAAGACAAAGTAATGGCACCAGGGAACATTCTTCACTGTGTTGGGACCTTCTGAGGTTTTCACAGTAGGGGTGTTACCATAAATCATAAGAGGTGCAAAATGAAGAACTTGGGATGGAAGTGGGTGGGAAACACTGCTGAAAACCTCCTCCAGAGCCCTGCCCTTTGAGAAGTCAGAGCTAGCACTCAGAGAAGGAGACGCAGTATCTAACATAGTTAAAGGTATATTATGCCAACCTCGTCAATGAACTCATGTGGGGTTAATTGAAGGGCAGGGAGATCAATGGCTCTGTGAGCCTAGCCTTTCTGGTCTCTTGCTCTCTGATAGTGCCACCAGGGTGGATATGCATTTGTTAGGTCCCTAAAGCAGCTGGAAAGACTCATTTCCTGGGAGATCCCTGAGGAGAAGCCACATGGACCTACCCTGTTGCAGCCCTGGTTTCTGCAGCAGCCTCATGGAGAACCTGCCAGCGCACGGACTACAATTTCCTCCTGCAGTCATTGTCTCCCCGTGTGTTTTTGGATTGTGAGGAGGACTTTGTAGATTGGTGTCAGACACATGGGATACTATTGGACTGGTGGTCTTAGATTGAACTGGGTTGGGAGGCTTTTCAATGTTCACTTAACCTTTATATAAAACTCATAAAATATGAGTGTATGAATTTTGTTTCTCTAGTCTACACAGACTAACACACATGACACCCCCTTTAGATCCCGCCATGCAGCACAGAAGTCACACTTTAATGTAGGAGGGGGAAAATCTCTATTATGGAACAATGAATATCATGGCTGAGAGAAGCCATTAGCCTGTGCAGAACAGGCTAAAGTGGCTGGCATGGATACTTTCCTACTAATCAGAGCAGAAGAAGCGTCTTCTAATTTGCCAGATAAGACATATTCTCGAAGACAGTGACGTGGGCAGTGGTAAGGGTAACTGGAGTAAGCCCACCTCCTCCGCCTCTGCTGCTGCAAGCTGACTGGGCACACAAACACCCTGGGGGGCAATGCCTGAGTGTGGCTTCTGATATTGAATCCCCTGAACGGACAGAAATTTGTGAATACATCCCTGATACAGGTGCTCTTGGTGGGAAGGCTCTGGCAGTCAGGTATCGCCTGGTGGAGGCAGGGTCTCACACTTGCCACTCTCCTGTGTTCTACAAAGAAAGGAGCCCTGCAGCTGGAGGAACATCCATTAACTGAGGCCTGCGCTTCTTTTCGTGGACATAACGTTGACGCAAGATACTCCTGATGACAGCCTGGTGTCCCCTCTAGGACTTGGCCAACATCTGTCGTGAGCACCTGAGCCTCCGTGACCTTGTTAGGAGACACTGGTTGTCTTTGAAGGGGCCCAAGGCTGTGACCACAGGGTAATACGGGCTTTCCGTTTTGCAAAGGATCACCGTGTCCTGTAGATTTTTTGCTGGAGCAAATCCACTGGACAAAGTGCTTCCTCCATTTTTTGCTGTGGCCCTCAGCAGGAAGCTGTCCCTTCTCTGGTGGGAGCTGTGAGGACTTGATCTCAAGGCACTCAGCCAATGCCTTGTCTTGCACAGGCTGGCTTAACCCACAGACTTGGGAGATGCCTCTTCCCGCTAATCCTTTTCCATGCTCTTCTGGATTGGGCCATTTATGAGTCTCCCTCTTGTCAGTGGGAACAGCATCCTTCCTTCTCCTTGTCGAGGGGTCCTGAAGGTTGGGGCTTTTGAGCTTCTGCTGCCCCATGTAACTTGCTCTAGCCACCACGAAGCCACTTGGCCCTTGACATATTGGCTTATCCCCAGTGAACAAATGCTGGGGGCGGCAATGGACCACCTGAGAAGGCAAAACATTGGTGGCAGTGAGCACATCAGTGGTGCAGTCCTGAAGGAGCCCGTCAACAGGACAGCATGGAGAACCATCCTCTGCCTCTACCTCCACCTGGAGCTTAATCTCACTGCACACTCGTGCTGTAAGGCTTGGCTTTTCAGGAACTGGAGCACACTTTCCAGGTAGCAGGAAACTTTTACTACATCCTAGAGCCTCGAAGTACCCCCGGGTCCACATCATTGGTTTGAGATTTTGCCAGCACACTGGTTTTGAAAGTGTCTCTATCGTCTAGCTCTATTGAAGAGGACTTCTTGACCACCACCAACCCTGTCTCTTTGGCTCTTGAAGATGGACATTCAGAGTT
The DNA here is from genome assembly GCF_050624435.1 of Tenrec ecaudatus. Lineage (NCBI taxonomy): Eukaryota > Metazoa > Chordata > Mammalia > Afrosoricida > Tenrecidae > Tenrec > Tenrec ecaudatus. Next base: position 89,981 of record NW_027459339.1, on the reverse strand, counting down.
CACTTCCAATCTGGGGCCTCCTGGGGCACAACTAGCACCCTCTTTCCTTGACCCCTTGCTGGTCAGTACTGGATTTGAGGTTTGCTCTAGGCTCTCTCTCTCTGGACACTTTCATTCTGGAAGGTTCTGCCAAGGATACTGGGCATGAAGGCTGGAAACGGCTGCCTGAGGGCCAATGAGCATCCACTGTCATTATCAAGTGGGGGGTAGGCTGGGGTTCCCTGAACAGGCTCCTCTGTAGGGGAGCAATCAGCAAAAGGACTCTCCAGGGTAGGGCTTTATTTCTTTGTGGTCACTCTCTCTCCCCAGTCTGCCTGACAGGGTTCTCCCAGGACCTTGGCAGCCTCAGTTACTAGGTTAGTTCAATACTTAGGGGTGGCTAAGCAGGTGGACTTTGGAAAGGACATTGCGTTGTCTTTTCTTGTCCTACAGAGGTTTGTGGGCTCAAGGACTTTGAGGGGCATGCACCACCTCTGCCTCATTTGGAGCCTTACGATATGCGAGTCCAGCACCTGTTGAGTGCCCGGGCTGAAAAAGGAAAGGCTCTGCGTTGTGTTCAGATCTTCCAGCTCTCCCCAGGAGGCCACATTGACAACATGTGGGTGGGTCAGGGAAATAGACAAAGCGTGCATGGTCGCAAGACATGAACGGCAAACAATGCCAGGGATCTGATCCTTTCTAATCTGCTCCACCTTCCTGCACATGTGGACATTCAGGGTGTTTTCCAGTAGGATTTTATTTGGACCCCTTAGGGTGTAAGTTCCTGCGTTAATCCCCTTGTGTATCCTCAAATCACTTAACTCCTTTGAGTCGGCTCCCGGAGTTCCTTTTGGGCAGTAGTTTCCTGATCTACAGAGAGATAGATTACATTTGGATATTTTCCTCAAGTAATTCCCTTGTCCATTGACCGAGTTGTTCCTCAGCTGGACACCGGCTCTGCAGCACGCAAGCGACGGTCCAGGGTGTGTGCATCTTCCTGGGGACACCGTCTTCATTACATTCTTCCCCTGCTTGTCTCCAGGTGTTGAGCAGGAGCATTCGGGCTGCTTCATATCCAGACAAGTCCCTGGCCATTTTTCCTGAGGCTGCTTTAGTGTCAGAGACTCAAGAGTCCCATTGCCGAGGGGCCCTGCAATTGAGGGAAGTTCTCTTGGCGGTGGAGCTCCGATTGCTTCAAGCAGTCAGGAAGCTTGGGTTCTGTCTTTGGGGTCTGGACCTTCTGATTGTCCTGGGGATGAGTGGGTTTGCGAAGACAAAAAGCTTCCTGGGGTGGTGGTATCATAAAGGGTAAAGAACTCTCACTTTCCTGTTGTTTCTTTAAAAAATGGCTTTCCAGCTGTTGAAGTGAATTTGGAATGCGTGATTGGGACTTAGTGTGGACGGTAAGACAGGATTCATCACAGGGACTCTTGTGAGGAGGAGGAAAAGGTACTGCGAGTGGGCCACGGGGCTGTGGACCGGGCAGAGTCAGGACTGTAGCCGGCGGTGGGGCCTGGGCTTGGCATGCAGTTGGAAGTAAAAGTTGGAATCGGCCTTCAGTGTAGGGCAAGGAGTGACGTTGCAACTAGAGTGGGTACTCTTTAGCTTGCATTTGAGCTGGTAAGGCATTAGGAATTTCATTAAATAAGACAGTGGGAAACTCTAGGGTGGATCCAGAGACCCTGAGAGCAGCTGACAGAGACTCGCTGTGCAGAAAAGGTAGACCCCAGAAAAACTCACTGAATTTTTGTGGAAAATGCTTCTGAGCGCTGGGTATCTGCTCTGCTTTGATGCTGGCATTCCAGAAGGGCTGGGGAGGTGCAGTGATCTGCTCCCCATCGAGTGCCTTCAACATATTTAAGGCCTGCAGATGGTATTCTGATACACCCTTTCCTTTTTCTTCCCAAATATTCCATTTCTCTGCCTTTGTGATTTCTATTTCCAGCAGCTTGTGGACATTGGGGTTGAGCAAGGTGGGCCTCCCTACTTCCCCCTGCCTCTTTGTGGGTCCTTCCCGAAAGGTGTCTTCTTGGGGGTGCCAGGTAGAGTGCTCTTTCAGAGACCCAAAGTATTCCAAGGAGGGAAGCTGTAAGTTCTTGGCAGCTGCCCAACACTGGGGTGGGGAGGCAGTAGGGAGGCCTGTGGGATCCTGACTTGTGATGGCTGCCATGGCAGGTGTGGAGCAGCGGTTGTGTGGAGATGGGCTCTGCCTGGGCCTTGCCAACAAGTCATTCTGAGAATGAGTCCCTGTGGGGTGCGGGGCTGGTGAGTCCCAGAGAGTGCTTGGAGGCTGCAGGTAGGCCTTTGAATCCGGGGGTTTGGCACTGGGTGAGGGAAGAGCCAGTGGTGTGGGTGAAAGACTGTCAGGTTCATGGGAATGTGCGCAGTCTGGTGATTGACTCAAGGCGGGTAAGACATGAGAAGTTGAGATGCACATCTGGGCCCGTGGAAGGGTGGAGTTCTGAGACCTAGGTGTCCGGAATGGATGAGCCGCAGAACCGTGTGGGGCGCGCGTACCGACGTGGACTTCAGCCGTACCTCTATTTCGCCAGCTACCAGAGAGGGCTTGAGCTTTCTGTTGACCAAAGCTGCCAGTGTCAAGTGGGTTTCCCAAGTGGCTGCAGGAGACAGAAGGACCAGATTACAGCCAGGACTGAAGGGGCAAGAGACCTAGCAGGCTAGCAAGGGTCGGTGCAAGCTCAGCCCCTCCCCAAGCCTTGATGGCCTGCTCTTCCTGCCCCACCCCACTGCCCGGGACTCCTGTCATTCTCTGCCCATCCCTGAAAGTGTCCCCCAAACCAGCGCATCCCAGCTGCTCTGCAGCCCGAGGCCACACAGGCACCCTGGTTGGAAGATGCACCCCGCGGTGAAGCAGGAAGGTTACTTACTTCTGCCTAAGACGCAAACGCAGGTTCTGAGCGCCATATAGTTCTTGCAGGAAGCTTCGGAAAACTGGAAATCAAGAGAACCGTTATGGTGCAGCCCTCCCAGAGGACCGAAAGGAATGTCACACGGGCTGTGCACTTAGGACGTTGGACTCTCCAGAGCTCAAGGTCAAATGATAGCTTACTCCCACGGGCAGGAGGTGCTTTGGCATTTCAAGGAGCATCGGTTTCCAATATTGTCTGTGGGGTCTCAGTGAGCAATCTGAACCTTGGCAAAGTTACACAGCTTATCGCAGTTACCCCTCAATGTTCCACCTCCAAATCCACCAGAATCTGCTCCTGACACCCCCACTGCCCCCTACTGGGTCCTACCTTGGCCAGCCTTCATCCCATCCTAGGCCCCTCCTGTACATCTGGGAAATATCTGGGTTCTGTTTCCATCCACAGTATCCTTTTGTTCAGGATTATTACCTGAGAGAGACGGGCTGTTGCCACTGGCATCCTGCAGAGGAGGGGACAGGAGAGCTTACAGAGCTTGGTTGAATGGGCAGAACCTTACCTTTCAGAGCGTCACCTTTGTCCCTTGACCTGCTGCTTCTCCTTGTCTCCACCTGAGGCTGGGGCACAAGAGAGGAAGTCAGGCTGGAATCCAATCCTGCATCTGTTCTTTGTGACAAACTGCAGGCATTTACTGGTGATTAGAAGAATGACAATCTCCATGGAATGACTAAAGCCCAGAAACCAGCTTCTGTGTGAGACCTAGAGTGCATTTCTTCCGTCAGCCTTCCTCTGCTCACGGAGAGCACACACTCTCAGCACTCAGTGTTCTGGTGGGCAAGATTTTGATTATGGAGGCTGAAGCTCTGGGCCAGCCCTTGACCACTTCCTCCCCGGGGTCAGCCATGCTTTCTCAATTAGCCCAGACAGAAAAGGAGCCTTGGCCCAGAGACTGGAGCTCAAGGAAAGAGACTGAGGACCCAGTGATGAGAGCTGCCCTTTGAAATGTCTAGTCATCTAGTCCTTAGCCACTGCGTCACTATATTGGGGATTTTTACCTATTGCCCTCTATAACAACTAGAGATGGGAGGTCTGAGATCTTCAAAGAGAAATATTTTTGAATGCTCATCTTACTGGCAAATGATTTACATATCATACGAGTCAATAGTTCAGTCATTCAATCAGATCAAGGGCAATGGTACAATCAATGATTACCATATCCATTTTAGAACAACACCCCCCCCCTCCATGGTTAAATTGCCTTCAAAAGGAGTTGGGTAATCACAGTCAGGTCTAAAGCTCTCTGTCCCCTCTGGCCTCCTTCATTTTTTCGTCTTGAAATCAATCCCCCTTCACTCCCTAGCTTCCCGATGGGGAAGTTCTCCACACTGCTGATCTCACAATCCCTCCCTCTGCCATGAGATCTCTCCACCTGCAACTCTGTCAACCCTTGTGTCCATGATCATGATGCATCCACGCCTCCTGTGCTTCACAAACAGGGAAAGCCAACAGAAATAATGAAAATCAACATAAGCCGGCAAGGATAAAATGATACCAATGCAGTGAACAAAGTCCTAACAGTGAGTAAGGACGCACCAGCCCTCATCAACATTCCAAAGCCAGGGCTGATGGTCTCTTCTTTCTTGAGATTTCCCCTATCAGGAAATTAATTACGAAAGGAAAAATTTATAAAACAAGGAAAAATCAATCTCTCCTATGGCTGGGTTGAGAATTTCTTACCTTTATCCTTTTCCTGGGTGGTCGCACAGGTGGAGTATTTGGAAGGAAGGGGAGGACCAGGAAGAAGCAACCCACTCCATACAGGATGCCCAAGGTCAAAACAGTGAACCAGGTGGGGTATTGGTAGGTCAGCCAGGAAGCACTTTTCTGTTCCAGCAGAAAGAGAATCTCCTCCATCTTCTGGATACAGCGGTTGCACTCAGGCAACTGAGCACTCTGAGTCCCCTCTGCCTTCAAAACCACTTGCATCACAAACCTGGGCCCACATCACTAAAGGGTCACAGTGGGGTGGGAGGTGACAGCAGAACAACACATAATCCCTCCCTCTACCCTCCAGCTCATCACATCCCTCCCCTGCTCTGGTCTTCTCTCTCCCACTGCCTGCTCTGGGCCTCCAAAGTCACCAGCTGCACCTGATGGAATGGAATCTTAGTGCAAGTTCTTATTCATTCCACCTCCCACCTAGGTATTACCTGCTTCCTTGGCAAGTTGCCTGAATCATGACCAATTTCATAGGCTTAGAATATCTGAAGTTGTCTCTGTCCTCAATGAAAACCTTCTCAAGTCATGGTTTTACTTTGTCTTATCCAAGATAGAGAACTTAGGTTTATGTAACATTTATTTAGCTTTATGAATGTTGGATGAAAAGCTTGGAATTTGACTTCTATGACCAGGAGAGTTATTCAAGAGCTGAGGTATATCTCTCCCAGGAGAGAGATCTAAGAAATTTTCTGCCAGATGGTACATTTGGGGAGACAAGGAACACTTAAGCATTAATCATTCTTAACAGTGTCCCCTGCAAATCTTCCTTGTGTGTGACTACTGCCCATTTAGGGCTTGCTCTGGGAACACTTGATGGGGTAATAAGCCTTGCAACAATTCAGGCTCAAAGGGCAAGCATCTGGCTGAGCAAAATAAAGAGATAATATGGATTGAGTTGTGTCCTTACCACTACCACTTGAGATATTCCCCCAAAATTCGTTGGAACCCTAACACTGAAGGCTATAATCTGATTTGGTTATGTGAGGGCTCTCTCTGGGAGAAATGTACCTCTGTCCTTGGCTTCACACAAGAACCAATTGACGCAGAAACCTAGTTTGTGATCCAAGTGACTTTATAAAGGATAGAAGAGGCAAATATGCTCGTGGGGGGTGGGGGCGGACTGGACAGCCCACGCGCGCTGGGTTGCATGACAGCTGGTGGGAGGCCCCCACCCATACCCTGTTGGTAGGCATGGCTGACGGTACTGTTTGACCCCATTGACTGAATTAAGCCCACCTGGTCTAGATGGGGGCCCGCCCAGGTTGACCTGCTTCCTGTCACAAGGACCTAAATGTGTGCATCTTTCCAGCCTGAAGCAGCTTTCAACTGTCTGTGATGGGGAGGAGGTTTGGCATGCACAGCGACCACCCTCAGTTCTGCCTCTACTTACCTAACAGGTACACGGCATTTCTTTTCTGTTTTTTAAAACAACAACAAAAAAAATCATTTGTAATCTTTCTATTCCAGCGGTGCTAGGAGCAAGGCAGAGGCAAAACCCAAGAACAGGGTTCTTCTCTGTTGAAGCGCGATAAACTCACGGGGAAGCAAACAAGCATCTTCATCCACGTGAAGTGAATCTGTGAATCAGCAGCTCCCAACTGACCAAAGCACGCACAGAGCAGCCCAGCATCAAGGTCCGTTTCTGTGCACTGCTCCCACTGTGAGGAAGAGCTTCATGTGCATTAAAAGGGAACTTTTGTAATATTTGAATTTTGAATAGTGGTTTTTGTCAGAAACTGGAAAAAAATCTCAAAGCCTGAAGAAACTCCTTTCTAGTACTGAACATTCAAGGGAGCCTGTAGAAGCCTGAAATGATTGCTAGGTGACCACCTGGATCTGCTTGTTGAGTGAAAGTGGCAGAATAGCAGCAATAGAGCAGCGGGTTCATTCTGACCACTGACACTCGTGGACCTGGTTTACAGGCAGTAGAGAAGAAGATGAGAGCAGGTTGACTCGTTTGAAGTCCATGACCTACTCTGAGGGGACTAGAGTTGTGGAGAATTGGTGATGGGGCCAAGGCCTAAAGGCAATGCGACCAATGGACACTGAGGTGAGGCCAAGAGAGGGAGCCCACATTGACTTGACCCGAACCCGACCAGATGAAGAGAAGAATGTTGAGCCTGTGCACTGGTATATACTGCTGCAGACTGTATAGACGAACTGTCCTGCTTTGACTTTCTTGTGGATGTGGACTTCACAAGGTTCCAACTGGCATGAAGACTCTTTATATTGAAGAATATGATTGTCTCCTCAGAGCACTGGGTTGATGTAAGTAGGCAGTAGAGAAACTGGATAGCCAAAATGGGCCAGATAAAGGCGTGAAGTGGCTAGCTTGCAAGATTTCATAGATACTGGAATATATTCATAGAATTATAGGATTAATATGTGGGTGTACCTTACCTGCAATTGTTAAGCATAGGATATTTTTGTTTCATCACTTACAGAATATTATGTTTAAAGGAGGGTGGCACGGAGTGAAATGTATGCATTTTCATATTATACTGTTAGATACTGATATGATTCTATTATTGTTTTGAAATTATATACGGCTAAAGAATTTTGTGAAAATGTCAAATGGACAAGGGGTGGTCTGTTGTAGTTATACAATCTGGTGTCAATTTGGGACTTGAGAGGATTAAGAGTGAAGGGGTAGACTCTAGTCTCTCTATTGGGTTATGGCCAATGAGGCCTCTTTGTGGGCCTGGCCTTCCCGTCAGGGTTCTGGGAAATCTGGTATTTCCTCCTTGGAGGCAGGAGACTATCTTTCTGCTCATTCCCTGAGAGATGTCCTACTAACAAGACACATGGCACCACACTGATAGAACCCATGCCCTGGGAACTGGAGGAGCCATATGGAGACCCTGCCAAAGCTGAGATGCTTCTACCACCACTGGATGCAGAAGACTTTGCAACTACTGACCTGTGATCTTCCTGCATTTGGGGTCATTGAAGGTGTTTCATGAGTCTGAAGAGAACATTATAGATTGATATCAGACATGGGCTAATATTGGACTTATGGACTTGATCTTGGTTGGGCTGGAATGCTTTCTCAATATACAACTGTTCTTGTATATAAAGGTCTTTCCTATACACATCTGAGTGTGGATTTGTTTCTCTAGTCTACCTGGACTAACACTCATGGATCCCTTTCAGGACTGTAAGTTCTGTTCCCCTGACTGCTGCAAAGTATGTGACAGAGAAGAAAAGGGAGAAGAGTGAACTGTACCCATTTATTGAGGTAAGAAAAGTGATGAAGGAGCATGGCCGGTTCCCCAAACTTCATGAGTGGAAAAATGGGCTCTTGGCACAAAATGACATTCAATCTTCACCAAGAGATTCAGGGCTAAATTGCTGCCCTATCTCTGACCTCAGCTTTTGTTTTATTTTAATTCTCATATAATTCACATATATCATTCAATACTTCAGTCATATTAAGATTTGTGTAATCCTCACCACAATCAGGTTTACATCATTTCCTTCTTTTATATTCATTTTTGTTAGCCCCCCCCTCACTCCCCCAAATCTTCCCTGCCTGTCCCTAGGTGATTGTTAATTCTGTTAGTGTCTCTCTGGATTTACCTCAACAAAATCAAGAAACAAGTAGAAAAGAAAAACTAACAATGATAAAAGAGAGAAAAACCTCAATCGAACAGAAAGTGAAAAATACTAAAAACTGGAACCAAATTAAAATTAGTCTGAAGAGATCAAATGATCAGGTGTTACATTTGAACTTAACTGTATCTGTTCATGTCCATGGACTGTGGTCAGAGGGAATTCACCCAGCATGTGCATTTGAGTCCTTTTGCAAACTGGGTGTTCCGAACTTAAGCTCTGATTCTTGTTCATACCTGCAGATTGAGATTCTATTATTTATCACCCTGGCATCACACTGGCTGTGCTGCTTGTTCTGGGCGGCCTTAGTTGATATCTCACTTAGATGGCTGCTTATTTTCAGAAAAAAGGTTTAAGTACAAGGCCCTGTTCTTTGTGATGGATGTGCACCAACTGATTTCAGGGTTTTTTTACACCCTATGCTTTCCAGTCAAATATTCACTTGAGGTAATTCAAAACACTCACTTGGCTCGATGACGCCAGAATAGCTCCCCTCCATGCAGTTCCATGGAGCTCAGCATAGTTAGGGCACAGAGATGAAAAGACGATTGAACCATGTACTGAACGTTCAGGTTTTTCCCTGCTTTTGAAAATCTGTTTGCGCTTGTAGAGTAAATGTTTTGTACTTTTTAAGAGTGTAAAAAAAATAGATGGAGGGATTCAGAGAAAATGGCGACCAGATAGGACCCATCTATCTGGAGCTCCTGCTGCCAGACCAGAAAAATAGGAAATTAGGTGAAGGAAACGGGGAGGTGGAGTTCTGAAATTAGAACTAGGGTAACAGGGTTTCTCCTGAACCCCTTCTTTTGTGGGATTTCCACTCACAAAGCAAACCAAGAATGCTTTAAAGCACTATAATTTTGACGAAGTGGCAGGTGCCAGATATGCCCTTGCCTGGAGCAGGGATCCCTGCAGGTGGACGCCCTGAGAGGGGGCAGAATCTCAGACACGAGGGGAACCCCACACTGAGCTCTCCATGCGGTTGGATGCCTTGAGCTCACGGTCAGGGGTTGGTGGTGGGTAGCCATAATTTAGAGTAGAAGAAAAAATATATTATTACCTTAGGAAGATCATGGTGTGGGAGAAAAAGGCAGAAAGTCGGGAGTCCAGGGAGCAAATTTAGTTCCAATTGGCCGACTAGTAAACAACCCCCCTGATAAGCTGCATCTCCCCCTCTGGGGGTCAGCTTGACAGCCACCAAATCTGAGCACATCACAAGTAGAATTTTTTTTAAGGGTGAAACATAAATGATTGGTTTAAAACTCAAACCCAAGTCTGGTTGCTCAGCTCCAAGCACCACATAGGGGAGTCCCTTAACATAAATCAGCATAAGAAGCAACCTAGCTAAGGAATGCCAGAACTCAGCCACAGGGCCTGGCAGCTTTTACCATAACAAAGACCCGCTGTAGCAGTGTCAGCCTTAAACAGCACTGAGCTGTAGCCCAGAGACTGTGGGAGACAATTTCATTCTAGCTGGCCAGAGGGATAAAAAAGAAAATCCTCTGATCTAGGAAGCATCAGCAGTCTAGATAGGACAACAAGCTTCCCTCTCAGTGATTCTACACATAGCTGGGGAGGCCCTGCCGGTCTTGGAGCCCTAGACGGGGCTGAGGGAGCCCCCCAGTGCCCCCTCCCAGCCCCTGCTGCAGTGCTACATGCAGCACAAGGCAGGTACTCCAGCACCCAAGTGACCCCTGGCCACGGGCGCGATCTTGCTTTTGAAGTAATCTCACACAGCATCTGTGGAACCCTACATCAGGGATGGGAAAGTCCATTAACGCATGCCCAGGAGAGCCAGCATAGGAAAGCTGGATTTTCCTGCCCGTGGGCTCCGATGGATGTTGCACCTGGAGCAGCCCACCTGGGCCAGATGATTGCAGTTCAGCCAATGGGATTGACCTGGGGTCCTTCACCAGCCTCCCCGGGAACCCTTGAAAAGGCAGGAACCAGAAGGGAGAGGGGTGGTCTGGTCGTCTTCCTGGGAGGAGAGAGATCCTTGCATGACCTGAGGCAGTCTCTGCCAGGCCCCATGGTCAAAGGAATCCTATGGGTGCCTTGTAAAACCTGAAGCTTCTTTTAACTCTCATTAAATTCACTTGGATCACGAGCCTGGCTTCCGCATGAAATTTTTCTCGCGGGGAGCCAAGGACTGGGGTTGGAATTTAGGCCAGAGAGAGAGACCTTACAAGTCCATGACCCCGTGACCTTGAGGAAGAGTTGGAATTCCTCTGGCCTCAAGGACAGGTGATCAAGTATCATTACCTCCTTACCCACTGCTCTACTTATTCTCACTTTATTCACTAGCCCTTCTAACTTTTCCACCGCACTCAGTTTCAACGTGCTCAGGTTGGTGTTGGGCTTTTATTTACTTGCTTTCTTCTTTATCCCTCTTTTTTCCCCTTTTCCCCTCTTTTTCCTCTTCTCTCCCACTCTCTCCTCTCATATGCCACTAAAGGCTTCCAGGTCACTTCCCTCCGCTTAGGGCAAATCAACCCAAATAGCAGGAGGCACTCCAGCCTGCCCTGTGTGGGAGTGCTGTACACCACACAAGGCACCTGGGACAAACACCTACAGTGCGCTGCACCGTTGAAGAAACCTCCGTCATGCCTCTAAGGTGATCTCGTCAACTAGGGCAATTCTGCCCAGCACCACTGGGTCCCGGCATTAAAAGGGCACACTGACCTGCCATGTTGGAGCAGTGTCTAAACCCCTCTGGCCCCTCATCCAAGCAATCAGGGATCAGCTACTACTTTATACTTTATTTCCTCCTTCTCTCTCTCCTTGCTCTTTACCATCACAGCCAACCTTAGTGAACTCAGTTGGATTTATTTCCTTCATTCTCTTTATTCTCTTTTTCTTTCTTTCCTCTTTCTGTCTTTGCTTTCTTCACCTCTCTCTTAGCTTGTACGATTCTCTCTGCTCCCTCTCATTGCTTGCACATACCACTGCTGGTTTCCAGAGCCCTACACTCTGCCTAGGGCAACCCTGTCCTCCTAGTGGGCAGCCTGACCCCTAAGACAGTACTGCACACAGGACGAGTCAGAGCTACACACAGCATAACACAGGGTCAGTTATTTCTTTAACCATTTAAAAAATACTCTCTCCTTCTCCTTCCTTTTCTCTTCTCTCTTTTTCCTTTTATTGGACTCTTCTTACAGGTTTTCTGCTTTTCTCCGCTCCATCTAGCTCTTCTCTACTTCCTACCACAGCCTCCACAGATTTGGTTCTCCTTTTTAGTTGTTTTCTTTTCTTTTTTTTTTTTTTTTACTGTTGTCACCTTTGTTTACTCTGTGCATTTTAGTTGTGTGTGGGTGAGTGGTTGTCAGTCTGGTTGGCATTATTGCCCCAGTCTGTGTCTTCCTCTTTCTCTCTTTTTCCTCTCCTTTCACTCTCTTTCCCATCACAAGACAATAGCTGTCTCCAGGCCACTCCCCTCTGCCTAGGGCAAACCTGAAGGCCCAACTGAGGGAGCTCCCACCCCCCACTTATTGGTGTGGCAAGCAGCTGGGGAATTCACGCTGGTCCTCTCCCACACACCAGGCCACAGGTTGTTCTCCCCTATAAAAAGTGGGGGCATCCCCAGCCTAAATCCTGAGGTCCTACAAGTGACTGGGGGAAACGCCTGACCACCACTTGTGAGGCTCCACGCTACTGTGGGAACATCCACCCAATCTCCAAGGCGATCTCTCTGTACATCCCCTTGTCTAGCCAGATTTGTAAAGTAGAATTTGGATCATGATAGTGGGGGGAGGAAGCATTTAGGAACTAGAGGAAACATGTTTCATTGTTGCTACCCTGCACCCTGACTGGCTGATCTCCTCCCCACATCCCTTCAGGAAGGGGGTGTCCAGTTACCTACCAATGGGCTTTGAGTCTCCACTCTGCACTCACCCTCATTTACAATGACATGATTTTTGTGTTCTTTGATGCTTGATATCTGATCCCTTCAACAGTTCATGGTCACACAGGCTGGTGTGCTTCCTCCATGTGGGCTTTGTTGCTTCTGAGCTAGATGGCCGCTTCTTTATTTTCAAGCCTGTAAGATCCCAGATGCTATAACTTTTGATAGCCAGGCACCATCAGCTTTCTTCACCACATTTGCTAGTGCACACATTTTTCTTCAACCATCATGTTGGAAAGGTGTTCATCATGGAATGCCAATTTAATATAACGTCTTCTTGCATTGAGTAAGTATTTGGCAATGTCCATCTACTGCCTTAATACTAAGTCTATAAATATATGCACGTTGATCTATTTACGAACCCTCCTGTATAAATATATTTACATATGTACATGCCAGTATGTAGACCTCTAGAAATACCCTTTGTCACCTAGTTCTTTCCTCTATTTACTTTTACTTTCCTCTTGTCCGACTATCATGCTCAGCTTTCACTTGGGTTTGAGTAATTTCTCTTGGTTACATTGCCCTTGCTGAATACCTACCAGGCTTCTCACACCCTCCTTGCGACGGATTTTGGATTACTTGTTGCTCCCCTGTCGCTGGATTGGTCAGCATCACCTCCTTACCCCCTCCTCTCTCTCTCCCATGTCCCCGGGAACCATTGGTCCTGTTGTTTTCTCCTCCAGACTATTCTTCCAGCCTATCTTATCTAGATAGATCTGTTGAGATAATAATATGCACCAAAAATCAAACCATAGCAAGATAGGCGATGGGTGAGAACACTGTGATGACAAAAAAACAACAACAGAAAACCAATGATCAATAAAAGAGTAAATTAATTAAAAGACAAAAAAATTTTTTAAGAAAGAAAAACCTGTAAATAGATCAAGGTCTGATTTTTTTTTCTATAGGTGTGTCCTTCAGTCAGGTCTGATGGCGTATCTTGCTCTGGCCCCAGAGTCTGTCCTTTGTACTCCCTCAGGGGCTACCCGCTCTGCTCTCATGGTTGCTCTGCTGCATGCTTTTAGTGATTTGCCTCCGTGTTGGAGGGCCAGTCGGGTCAGTCCCAACACAGAGTCTCCGGTATTGTCCCCATAGTGCTCTGGGCCAGCAAGGGATGGCATGTCTCATAGTGGGATCAGCCATATGGTCCACTCTGTACATTGGCTGTTCAGAGTGCCAAAATCATCCTCCAAGCCTGGTGGACCAGTGTGTGCTCCACTCTCTTCCTCCCCCTTCATTTGCCCCTGTGTGCTCTGATCAGACATGTCCATCTCCCCTAGCTACAGGTTCAGTGCCGTCTTCTAAAGTAAATTCTTCTGGGGGGAGGGGCAGTTGTCCACGTAGCTGGTATGGAGGCTGGACCATCCACTTTTCATTTAGGATCAAAAGCATCTAGCTTTTAGCATTAGGTGCTATTGAGTCAGTTCCAACTCAAGGCAGAATGAACCACTGCGCAGTCCTACACCATCTTCAAAACTGTTGTTATACTTGAACCTAACATTTCAGCCTTTTCCAGGGACTGGCATCTCCTGATAACATATCCAAAGCATGTGAAGTCTCCCCGTGCTTGCTTCTAAGGACCTTTCAGACTGTTCTTCTGACACAAATCTGTTCATTCTTCCAGCACTCAATGGTATTTTTAATATTCTTGGCTAGTGTCATCTTGATGGGTTGAAACACTATCTCGCTCTAGTGTTGATGTACATTTTTCTGATGCCTAATTATACTGAGTATCTTTTAAGGTAATCATTTAATTTTTATGGCATTTTGAAAAGATGTCAATGAGGTCTATTTAATTTGTGTTCAGATGGAAACACATAACTCAAACTAAATATGTGACAGTAGAATAAGAATCCATTTTATCCTAAATACTTGAGATATTTATACAGCCTACTCAAGTTTTTATCAACATAGATAAGGTGGCGGTGGTGGTGGTGGTGGTGGTGGTGGTGGTGGTGGTTTTTAAGAGTTAATCTCTAAATAGGGGGCTGTAGTACTGAGCACTGAATCTCCTTTGCTTGATTAATTTTTATGTTAGGGAAGTAATACAAGGATTCCATCAAATGACCCATCAGTTTGAGGAAAAAGCATATCAGAATTGATGGTCAAAGCCTATATGGCTTTATGGTTTAGTCTCTAGGGGTATGTAATGCTCTTGTGAAAATAGTATTCCTCATGATAATAACGAGGAACTGGTGGGCCTCCAGGGCTGGGAGCTGAACTGAGGGGCAGTTCTACCCTGTCTAATAGGGTCACTATGAGTTGGCAAAGAATCGATGGCTGTCAGTTTGGTTTGTTTGACTTGCGTACTGGCATTCAGTGTGTTTATCGAAATCAATAAATTACAAGCATTTAGATGTCTATTTTTTACATACAAAATTTAAATCCCCCAAGCCTCTGAAAACTGCGAAGATTTCACAGCACTAGGTTGGTACTCTCCCATCCAAGAATCAGTGAAACTGGCAGGGTGTGAGGCATTCAGGCTCCCTCAGTTCCTCCTACTGCCTTCCCTGACCCTGGTCACTTGCTTCTATTACCTCTCTTGGACCTTACATGCATTTGAATTAGAACACCATAGAGTACAGTGCTCTACATGTGCAGCAGCTCTAACCATGTCACTCTCTGTCTCTATGAAGCCTCTTCCAACAAAATTCAAATGCGATTGTATGTGCACACATAAACACACGCATGCACCAGAGCACCCTTCTTAACAGAGAGTCAGGAGGGTCTCTTATTTGCTGTCCTCACTTTGGACACAAGTCCCTTGATGATGAGTAGGAGAAAAGGAACATCAGGTAGTGGGGGAAACCCTAAGGAGGAACAGAGGAGAGCTTTAACTAAGAATAATGCTACTAGGGGAATGATGGCATGTGAGGAAAATTAGATACTTCCAGACTGTCAGATTTTTCCATACAGCAAAATTAACTTTTCTAGTTTTGTCTAAAACTGGCCCCAGGAAATTTCAAATAGCACATCTCAGATTATCTAACCTACAAAGGAGTAGCCGGCCTTCCACCCACCCCCACCCCACCCCCGCCAAAAAACCAAGCGGTACAAAGCTCCACTGGGTACACATTTCAAAATATACATTCTCCTGTTTGGGCAGGCATCTGGCAACTTGCTCTGAGCTAGTGCACCCACACTTTTTTCCCAAGGTCATTGCTGGTGACAAGACCTTGTGCTCTTCTCACAAGCCAGAATGCAAACATAAATCAAGTCAGTGTAAGACGCCATCATCACCTCACTCAAATACACCTCGTCAAGTGAACTCAAACTTCAAGAAGATGCTCATTTGTTTGGTTTTGTTGATGTGAGGGTGATAGTGCATTTGGAGTTTAGTCATTGCACTAGGTCAGACTGTTAATCAAGCTTCCTATATAGAGGTTCTGAAGATATTGTGTAAGAAGGTCTGAGTTGTCTGGCTAGACCAGAGCTTGCACACTGCTATTGACTAGAAGTTCCGACACACAGAATCCAGGACAGATAAACCCCTCAGGACCAATACTGAGAGTAGCAACACCACGAGGGAAGGTAGGGGGGAGAAGCAGAAGAAAGGGGAAACCAATCTCAATGATGGACATACAGCCCCACTCCACCACCCAAGGGAACAAACAGCAGAAGTTTGGGTGAAGGGATACAGCAGAGGCGTAAAATATAAAAATAAAAAGTATGTATAAAGTATCAGTGGTTCACGTGGGTGGGAGGAGGGGAAAAAAGGAGCTCAAGGAGAAAGAACATGTTTGGAAATGATGATAGCAATGTATGTACAAATGTGCTTCATACAAATTGGTGTATGAATTGTTACAAGAGCTGTAAGATCCCCCAATAAAATGATTTATTTAAAATAAAAAGGACTGATTAGTGGTAGACAGGGGACTGGTTTTGCCACCATGACAGTGCACCTGCTCACACAAAAAAAACAGCATGCCTCTATCGCCCGATCTGATCCCAGCACACCGAGGCAAAATACTAAGGGTGTACAACAGAACAGGAAGGGGAACAGAGCAACGAAGTCCCCAGGGAATACCAAAAATAGACTTTGGGGCCTGGGCTAGCTGACCCATCATACTCTATGAGAAAACACTCCTAAAGGCCAACAAACAGTCCTTGAACTAACTAAAAGCTTTTCTTTCTTGTGTTTTGTTTTGCTTTTTGTCATTGGCTTGTTGGTGGTGGTGTTGTTCTTTTGTTTCATTTTGTTGCTTGGGTTTGCTCTGTCTCGTTTTTGTGCATGCTATGATTTCCACAGGTCTGTCTAAATGAGATAGGCTGGATGAACAATCTGGAGGAGAAAACAATGGGACTGACAGCTGGGGGAGGGAGATGGGAAAGGGGGGTGTAGGGAAAAAGGAAGTGCTGTTAACAAACCCAGGGACAAGGGAACACCAAGTGATCCAAATAGATGGTGAGGAGGGTGTAGGAGGCTTGGTAGAGTGTAACCAAGAGTAATGTAACCTAGAGGAATTACTGAAACACAAATGAAGGCTGAACATGAGAGTGGGACAATCAGAAAGTAAAAGGAAATCAAGGAAAGAGGTAGGAAGCAAAGGGCATTTATAGAGGTCTAAATAAAGGCATGTGCATATGTAAATATATTTATGTATAACGATGGGGAAATAGATCTATATGCATATATTTATAGGTTTAGTATTAAGGTAACAGATGTACATTGGGCCTCCATTCAAGTACTCCCTCAATGCAAAAATACTTTGTTGTATTAAAGTGGCATTCCGGGATGCTCACCTCCCCAACACAATTGCTGGAGGCAAATGGGTGCATAAGCAAATGTGGTGACTGAAGTTGATGGTGGTCGGCTATCAAAAGTTATACATTCTGGGGTCTTAAAAGCTTGAAGTTAAACAAGTGGTCATGTAGCTGAGAAGCAACAAAGCCCACATGAAAGAAGCACACCAGCATGTGTGATCACGAGGTGTCGGAAGAATCAGGTATCAGACATCATCGGAACAAAAAAATCATATCTTTGTGAATACGGGGGAGTGTGGAGTGAAAACCCAAAGCTCATTTGTAGATAATTGGACATCCCCTTACAGAAGGGTAGCAGGGAGGAGAGGAGCCAGTCAGGGTGCACTGTAGCAACAATGAAACATACAACTTTCCTCTAGCTCCTAAATGCTTCTTCCCCCACAACTAAAATGATCCCCATTCTACCTTACAAATCTAGCTAGACCTGAGGATGTACACTGGTACAGATAGGAACTGGAAACACAGGGAATCCAGGGCGGATGATCCCTTCAGGACCAGTGGTGAGAGTGGCGATACGAGGAGGGTAGAGGGAGGGAGGAATGGAAAGGGGAAACCGATTACAAGGATCTACATATAACCATCTCCCTGGGGGACAGACAACAGAAAAGTGGCTGAAGGGAGATATTGTATAGTGTAAGATAAGACAAAATAATAATTTAGAAATTATTCAGGGTTCATGAGGGATGGGGAATAATTATCAGCTGATGCCAGCGGATTAAGTGGGGAGCAAATGTTTTCAGAATGATGAGGGCAATGAATGTACAAATATGATGTATGTATCAATTGTGATAAGAGTTGTATGAGGCCCCAAAAATTGACTATAAAAAAAGAGAAAAGAAATAACAGTATGAAAACATCCCCCAAAAAAGCATGCCTCTCTTGTCCCTCATATCCTAATCACCTGAACTCACTCCATGTGACTTCTTTCTGTTTCCATGAATGAAGGACAGTGGTTTGACAACACAGAAGAGGGGGGGAAAAAACAAGGGTGTCACCCAAACTGCTGAGTTTGAAAAATGTTTCCAAGAATGTAATCACAGATTAGACAAATGTGTGAAGTGTAATGGAGAGTACTATGAAGGGGATAAAAAATTTAAATGCATAGTTTTGAAAAAATTGTAGTTTTTGTCGGGTTCCCCCTAGTAGCTTCCAATTTCATAGCAACTCAAGCCATCACCATACATCAAACTGACAGAGAAGGGGTGGGTTTTGTGTGTAGGTGGTGTTGGTTATTGCACAGGGGCAAGGGACTTCTGGTGGCATAGTACCTTATGCCTTGGGTGTCAACTGTAATGTCAGCAGTGGGGAACCACCAGTCAGTCCTCAGAAGAAAAGGATGAGGCGTTCTACTCCCATAGAGTTAGCCTTTGGGAAACCCACAGAGATAGTTCTGCTCTGATCTCATAGAGTCGCTATGGCTCAGCATCGACTCCATCGAAGTGAGCTGACAAACTAAAGGCAGGAGATCTGAAAGAGGATGCGGAGACGTTGTCTCAGGTACTTTGGACATATTACTATGGTGGAACCAGTCCTGCAAGAAGGGCATCATTTTTGGCAGAGGGTTAGCAAACAAGAGGAAGACCCTTACTTAGGTGGATTGACACCGTGGCTGCGAGAATCGGCTCAAATACAGTAACAAGTGCGAGGATGGCGCAGGACTGGGCTTTGTTTCTCTCTCTAGTGCACAGGCCCCTATGAATCCGAACTGACTCCAGGGCTCTACAATATCAACTACTACAACCCTGAAGTTCAAACCTACCCAGTGGCTTCCCAAAAGGGAGGTGTGGCCATGTGCCTCTGTAAAGATGACAGCTAGGGAGCCCCTGCGGGGCAGTTCTACTCTGTGGCACAGGGGCAGCCAGGAGTCGGAATGTGCTTCACAGCAAAGGGTGTGCTTTGTCTCAGTTTGTGCCTGCTGCTGTTTATGCTATGCACTGAGTTTAACATGTGACACTCAGGAGCGAATGAATGGAAACACACCCATGATGCTTCCATGATGCCAGATGCAAGCTGACACTGTTTCTGAGTTCTGGGCATATTATTTTTTCAGAGATAATTTCCTGTAGCGGTGACACACCGAGTCCTATTTCATGTAAAAGCATCAGCAGCAGAGGAAAGCACTGCACAGAGAGAAGACTATGACACATAACAGGCTTTCCATAGAGGAACAAAAGGGTGGATGTCTTGGGCTGAACTCTTTTCTTGTATACAGACAGTAAACAAGCTGAACACATCTCACCTAAGCATAACATTACAACTACTTGAAGCCCAGCTCAGGCATCTGGACAAGAGGCAGCAAGGAAGGATGGGAGAGAGTTAATGGGCTGGGCGTCCCCAAAGGTGCAGAGTGGGAATCAAGGGAGGATCCAGGACGAGCCAAGGCTTCTGGCAGAAGTCTGAGAGGAGAGCAGCAGAAAGGAGCTGCTCTCTGGGTCCTCACAGATGTAGCCAGTGAGAGAGCAGCAGTGCTGCCCCCTGGCGGTGCGCCGAAGGCAGGGCCGCTTCCCCCAGGGCTGGAGAGCTCTGGGGAAAGACAAATCCTGTCACTTTGGATGCCAAGTAAGGGGGCACTGTGTGCCGGTGGTGTACCTATGTTGGCCAAAGCGCTGCCCACTGTGCATTTGCTTCCCACAAGCACAGTTATCCTTCCTCGTGCATCCAGGAAAGACAGTTCTAGAAAAACACAAGCAGTAAAATAAAACACTGCCAGGTCTCGAACCATCCTCACCATTGTTACTATGCCCACTGATGTAGCCACTGGTTCGAGCTGTTTTATTGCCCGTCCTCCACTTTTTGCCAAGCATCATGTCCTTCATGGACTTGATGTCCCTTCAGGGACTGGTCTCTCCTGACAGCACGTCCAAAGATATCAAATGAAGTCCAGCCATCCTTTGTCCCCATGTTCTCTTGGCAGTCCTTGTACTTTTATTGCTCAGTGTCTGGTTATTTGGGACCAGGCCTTATTGCTGCCCCTTCCTCACCTTGGCCCCCAATCCCGACCCCAAGCCCTGCACATCCACTGTGTGAAACCTCCTGTTCCTGTAACCATCCCTGTGCTTTTGTGTGGGGGGTCTAGCTGGGTTCCCCTGGCAATTCGCCAGCTGCCCCTGGGAAAGTTCATGGAGTCGGCTAATTAGTAGAAAAGCCAAACGTCCAGCTGAGATTGGTTTACTCCCTAGCACCCTTGGGCAGGAGCACAGCCCCACTCCCGGTCCCAGGTAGCCAACGACCACACCTAGGTTCTCCGGACATGGCAGCTGTAACATGTGGCCTGGGCTTCCCCTTCATTTCCTGCTCCTTTCTGGCTTGCTGTCTGACTTTTCTTTGCGGAATTAAAGCTGCAAATTGACAGGATCCCATAAACACTCTAAAGCCACAAAAAAACACCAAATGCCCACCCAAACATGTGAAACTTCCAAAAATCATCCTTAGAAGATTCCCAAACCCTAAACATTCCTAAACCCCATATATGCCCTGAAAACACCATGAAAGCCCTAAGAAAACCTAAAATGCTGGGGGAAAAAAACACATATAATATGAAAAATGCCCTAAAATCCCTAAGGAACTCTGTAACATCACTAAAAACACCATATTGTGCTGAAAAATACCTATACACTCTAAAAAACCACCCCTAAATCCCTTAAACACTCCCTAAAATCTTATAAAACACCCTAAAAACCCCAAACCACCCGAATGCCCCAAACACACCTTGAACGTCCACAAACAACCTAAAAGCCCTAAAAAATCACATGCCACCAAAAAGCCCTAAATGACCGCAAAATTCCAACTCATAGCCACCCTATAGAGGGCTTCTGGAGCTGTCAGTCTTTTATGGGAACAGCTTTATCGTTCTCCCAAGGAGAAGTTGGTAGGTTTGAAACCCTGACCTCATATTTAGCAGTCTAATAATTGCTGGACAGTGCCACCAAGGCTCTACTGGTGTAGTGGGTTACACATTGGGCTGCTAACCTCAAGGGAAACGGTTCAAAACCACCACCCACTCCTTGGGAGAAAGAAGAAGCTTTCTTTCTATTCCCCTAGATTTCTCATTGAAGGTGTAAAGTAACCTGTTAAATGCTCGCAGTGGCAGCAGCAATGTCTCATAACCATGGGGAAATGTGGTTCAGAAACTTCAGAAGCAAGCATCCACCAGTAGGTGACTGACCAGCAGTATTGACTTGGGCAAAGAGAAGGTGACATGGAAGGGTAAGGAGAAGAATGCGTGCAGAGGGCAGGTTGGCAGCTGAGCCTAAGTCCAGTAGAAACAACAGCAGAATGGCCTGTTCCTGGAAGGGCCACAGGAGATGGTGCGACTTCATGTAGCCCCCACTTACATGTGTAACAGCAGCAATTGCCTGAACACGTGGTCTCCCCAGGGAGGAGCCTTTGTGTGGTGTTAAGATGCTGTTACTGTCTGTTGTACTGTGGTGGCCTGCATTTGGCTGTAATGGTGGAAATTTTGCAGCCAGTAGTTCAAATGCCTGCTGGGTCACTCACTGCAGGTAGACTTCAGCAGTTTCCAGACAGAGACGAGGGAGGAGGACCTGGTCTTCCACTTCTGAAAGAACTGGCCAGTGTGAACCTTGTGAATGGCAGAACACTATACCTGAACATGAGTACCGCAGGCTATAAGGCATGATGGTTTGACACAGTGGCTGCAGCAATGTGCTCAAACATAGGATAGTGCTGGCCTGGAAAATAGTTCATCGTCCATTAAAAAAAATCATTATATAGGGGCTCATACAACTTTTGTTGTTGTTTTTCCCTAAGGGAGAGCAGTGTATTGGTACACTGAGAGGTATATAGATCAATGGATACGAACAGAAAAGCTACACATATATTCACCAGTCAACAGGAAACTAGCCTTCGAAAAAGGACACAGAAATATCCAAAGGGACAAATTCTGCTTGCTCAACAAATGGTGTTGGACAAACTGAGATACCGTATGTAGGAAAATGAAGCAAGCCCCAAACCTTCCCCCATGCACAGAAATTAACTGAAGAGGGGTTAAAACCTGAAAGTAAACCTCCGGGCTATCATAATCATTTTTTCGATGACCTCATCGGTCAGAAATCATTGTAGGAACGCCAAAGCGTTCTTGTGTTCAACGTCTACATACATAGCAGGTGCTCCAGTAAAGGGGAATCTTGGTGGAGCTGGCTCATCCATTCCTGAAGAGAGTAGAGCACCACGTTGGCCCATCACAGAGCTCAGGTGTAGAATCTTCCTCACTGTCATCCTTTAACTCAGCAGTGTCAGTGTTGGATTATGAATTTCCCAAAGAACCAGTATCGCTCAATTCTGTGCACAATGCTGACTCACTCTCGCTGTTATTTCACTGGTCTAAAAACCCATTTAGGTTAAAATGACACTTTTTTGATGCCATGACCTAAAATTTTTAGTGAGAAAATGTTCCCAATGACATTACATGGGTCTTCGTCTAATCCTGATGCCATGTTCTTTTTCACAGAGACCAGCTTCTTGTATAAATTGCTCAGCATACAGATGGAATAAGAACAGTGAAAGGATACAACCCTGATGCACACCTTTTCTGATTTTAAACCATGCAGTATCACCTTGTCCTGTTCACAGTCTCACCTGGTTCTATCTCTTGGCCTTTGCATATGAGTACAATGAAGTGTTGTGCAATGCCCATTCTTTTCCATGGTATCCCCAAGATTCACCTCCTTCCACTCGTGGTTTCCAGAACGTGGGGTTGGGACAAAGCCTGGATAGTCTCATGGCAAGACCAGATCAGGAATGGAGCTGAGCCGGGAGCAGCTTTATTTGCTTGCTCCAGGGAAAGTCTGCCAATGTGACTAAGCCTCAGGGGCTTTCTACAAATGATAAAGGTGAATCCCTCTCTCGTTACCCACTGATCATCTCTGAGCCTCTTGCTCTCATATCCCTTGCACAGACCTCTACCATTAGATGGACAATTCGGTAACGTTTGAACACTTTTCTGATGCTGAGCCTGGGGAGCAACTAATAGCTGAGTAAATATTGATTGAAAGATGGTGAGTGGAAGAAAATAGCTTTGCCAGGTTCAGGTTGTGATGGAGATGAGAGTGTTACCAAATCCTGCTGTCCCCATGGTGGGTTTGCTGTATTGTGCCCAGTCCTGAAAGTCTGAGCCAGGGGTTTTAACGTGGCCCCTTTCAAAACATATAGGTGGAATTCTTGGACCATGAGCTGTCCATAAAGCTTTACCAAGGAGATGTCCGCCCTGGAGCGAAACAACCCAAGAACCTAGATCTTCGTGAAGGTGTTGGTTGGTAAGGGATGCAGCGGAAATCATAAACTTGACTGAAAGCAAAAGAAACTTTGCCTTCATGTGCCTGCAGCTGGACGAAGTGGTGCTGGAGCACACCCTCCTTTGTGATTCTTCTTGTTCTTTTTATGAGCTGCTCCCTGGCCTGTGTAGTCCCGTAAATCTGGAAACTCTTTGCTGGTGGGGGCAATTGTTATATCCTCCCCCCAGATCCAGATGTCTTGTCCATGGTCAGTGTGCAATCCTTGTTTGCCAGAGGAGTGGGGCATCTAAAGGCAGGCAGGGGTCACATACTTTTTTTCTACACTTTCTAGAAAGACCAGAGCTAAACATCTTGCAGCCCTTTTCATGTCCTCATTCTTTTCTGTATTTATTTTCCATGAAAGAGGAGAAGAAACGCGACAGCATCTACTGACAGCAAGTCAAATGCCATCGTGTGTGTTCAGAGGGCAGGCTGGTTCTCATTTGCCTAACTCATCAGTCCCATCGTGCCATGTCCATGTTAGATTGTTTAGGGAAACAGATGACATATGTTATGATGCTAAATAAGCTGAAACAGTGCCAGGATGGAGGCAGAAGGGTTTTATTTGTTTGTTTTTAAATGAAGCATGGCTTTCTAGTGACTTATTGTGGTGGGGAAGGGGGGCACCGAGAGCAACAAGACATGGCTGTGACAGTGGTCTGGGAATTGAGACAAATCATTGCTTCTGCAGCAGAGATGAGCTGCCTCTGACCTGTCAGTTACTTGAAGGGAGACTCTGCATTTGGTCAGACAAGTCTCAGTTGGAGATGGTACCAGCTTTCCTCCTGAGCCTCTGTGGTTCCCTTTGAACTACACAGGCCCGAATCGCTTTTAGCTGAGCAACAGCAAATGGCAACACAGACTTGCCATATTGCTCTTTTGCGTACACTCTTTAAAAATCATACTAAATATACATGCATCAAAACATTCGTCACTTCCACGCTCTACAAGATTATAATTAAGTGGCATTCTGCATGTTGTTCATATATCATCCTTACCCATTCCAAAATTATGTCATCACCCTTATGGAAGCTCAGTATCGTCTCAGGGATGGCACTTCCCCTCCAGGCCCTACTGGGTTAGGCTGGGTTGACTAGAGAAATAAATCCAAGGACACTCATATAGGTATAAGAAAGACTCCACCTCACTTATTTGTCCAATTGACATGGCATTATGTAACAACCATACTTACCTTCCTACCTATCCCTGGAAACAATTGGGAGATGTTTGTCTCTATTCATTTTCCTAGCCTAGATATTTTTTGTAAGTGGAATTAAGCAAAATGTGTCCTTTTTGAAGCTGATTTATTTCACTCAGCATAATGCTTATGAGGTTCATTCCTCTTGTAGCCTGTGTCAAGAGTTCATTTCTCTTTATGGCTGAGTAGTAGTCCATTGTATATACCGTAGGCAACATGTTTGACTTATCCATTCACCTATTGATGGGTATTTAGACCGTTGACACGTTTGCGAGATTGGGAATAATGTTGCAAGGGCCATCTGTGTATTTGTATCTATTTATGCGCTTGCTTTTAATTGCTTATATCCTTCATTTCCTTTTCTTTCCTTGTTAGACTCAGTATGATCCCCTTCTGCCCATCCTCTAGCCTCACAACCTCTGTGTCTGATGTGCCAGGATCTCACCAGAAGCCTTAACACCAAGATTCTGAGCCCTGACTGACCATTCTGACCATCCAGGGAATTGAATATTCCGGAGCACACAGAAGATGAAGTTATCAAAACTCCTTAGGCATAACCGAACAACTGGAGGGAGTGCTTTATTGGGCTGGGGGGCTGGGGATTATAGTTGTGAAGGACACCAAGAACAATTGTCATTACCTAGACTGTAAAGACTATGTTCGACATCCATGCTGGTGAGTAGCAGCTGGATTTCAGAAGCTCACAAGTGGCCATCTAGGTGGCAAGTATTGTCACCCTCACTCTGGAGGAAAGAGTGGTGAGTGGACCACATGAACATTAGACTTCATGACTCTGAGCACAGAATAACTAGATGATCTCCAACTATCAATTCCAACTTCTTTGAAAGGGATCACATCCAAAGGTCCTAGATAGTGAAGCAAAATTCACAGTCATAAAAGAGACCAGGCTTATTGGCTGGATAGGGACTAACAGAACCTCTGAAACGATGGTCCTTATTCACTAAGTTTGAAAATGAACTCCTACCTGTGGTTCAATATTCAGCCAAATAATAGATTGGTCTATAATGGGAGCAATTACACAAGTGAGGCACACAAACCTGAAAACAGCAAACCATTTGATCTCAAAAGGGCAGTATTAATCCAAGGCCCAAGTTCAGAAGGGTAGGAAGAGAGGAGGAAGGGAAACAGAAGACATAAGTAGGGAGTGGAACAAGTCATATTACATTGTGGAGATTGCAATAAGTGGCATAAAACACAATGGGTATGAATTGTTGAATAAAAAACTGATGATCTTGGTAAACCTTCACGTAATTCACAATAAAAACTTATGAGAGAGAAAAAAATCCAAGCACCTAGGCTGCATTGCAGGCCAATAAAATCGGACTCAGTGGAGATGGGACAAAGATGTCTTTTGGACAGCTCTCTGGCGATCCCAATGAGCACACAGGCTGATACCCACCATCTGGAAACTATGGGGTAGCTGCTTCTCCGGTAATGCCTCGGGGGAGCGCTTGGGTCCCTCAAAGAATGCGGGATGATGAAGGGGCAAAGGTCATCAAACCTCACCCACAGCTTTACACTGGGGGGCTGCTCTCTGAGGAATGTGGGAAGGGTCCACTTGCATGCTGTCTCTGTGCAGCAGATCCAACAGACTCAACACCTTTCCAAAGCTGGCAAGAAAGTCCAAGAGACTAGATGTGGGCACCACGCTGTGAGTTTCCCAGAAGGCACGAGACAGATCGAGAGCAGTCACAGGAACACAGACTCCTCCGGAAATGCCGCCATGCGCAGAACATGCATCTTTAATTTCATTTCACACTGACTCAAGCATTCAGTCCTTTTTACGAAAACCCAGCTTCTCATTACAGTAACCGGTTTAAAATGACAATCTTCTGTTGAGCAAGTCTAAGAAATGACCTTCCTTTATTTTACATGGTATAAAAATTCAGTTTCCTAGGCCGATGGGCTCTAGGGACAGGTGTTTTTATGTACTAGACATGGCTTTCAAAGTTCTTCAATTGCCTAAATTAATAACGACTTTTTTCCTTTGGCTTTTCTAAGGGACACATTAATTTCAATCTTTTTCTAAGGAAGTGAATCTCTAGCTATCTCATTTGGATAACTTTCTGCCTTCAGAGTAGAATTTGAAATAATCTGCAAGGTTACCCCTTCCCCACCCTGCCCCAGCAGCCCAGCCTCTTTCTTCCTTCCAGCCTCCAGCCAACGGGGTTTGGTTGGGAAAGGAGATGCAGAAGGGAGTCTCTGGATTTTTCTATCAAAAGGTTGGCCACAACCCCCAGTAGACCAAATGTAATTCATTATGGCGGGTTTTGGTTTTTACTACATTAAGAGTTATCCTTAGGGAAATTACAAACAAACAGAAATAGGAAGACTTTATATTTTATTAACGGATGTACTGCTCAGTCTCATTATATTTTAAAAGACACAGTATAAAAAAAAAATCTGGCTCCATTTAAAATGTCCTGACTAGCAGAACTTAAAATACACAAATCTTAACATGAAAGTCTAGATGAATAAATAAAATAAACAACGAAACAGCTTTCTCAGGAAAAGCCATAATAAAGAGCTCGACTATTTTTTGAGCTGTTTAAGATGCTCGTGTTAAAGGGAAAAGAGTATCATTGTTGACTTTGAAATGTAGAACCATTTGCTTAATTCAGTGATGCTAAAATGGGCAGTTTGGCTGAAGAAAGAAATTGGCTTGTAGCATTTGATGAGCAATTTCTTCTTTTGAATATAGAAATGACCAGGGATGCGGACACGCTTTTTATTCTTTTGAGGACCCTCTAACCAAGAAATCTTTTAAATGATCATTACACAGTGAATGCCTGGAGGCTCTGGAAACTATTTATTTTGACATTATTATAAGCTCAAAATGATTCACCAATGCAAAAGAAGAAGAGAAAAAGCAATTAAATACTAAGCTGTAAACACTGGAAGCTTTTCTGTGCTGAAAATAATTGGACAGAGTTTTTTCTTTTTTTAAGTAATAGTGTCCAAAGAGATTCAATGATCTTATTGCTTATGGATTTGGAGCTTAACTATATTCCTTATTTTAAATTTGATATTAGAATAGCAAGATTATAGACCTTGATACAGTGTGACTTGGAGAAGTATCGTTTCATTAAATTATCAAGTTAAGGCTCAAGGAGCCTGGTGGAATGTGTGTGACCATGAGGCCAGCCAGTTGGAATCCGCTATGGCTCACAGAGAAAGATGCGGTTCTCAGCTCCTGTAAAGATTTAGAACTTCGGGAACCCACAGGCATAGTTCTACGTTGTCCTTTCAGGGGTCCTCAAACTTTTTAAACAGGAGGCCAGTTCATTGTCCCTCAAACCCGCTGGAGGGCCGGACTATAGTTTAAAAATAAAACTATGCACAAATGCCTATGCGCACTGCACATACCTAATTTGAAGTAAAAAAAAAAAAAAGGGGGCAAAAACACCCGGCATGCTGAATAAATGTCCTCTGAGGGCCATGTGGTCCGCAGGCCATAGTTTGAGGACCCCCTAGATTGATATAAGTCAGAATCGACTTGATAGTGTTAGGTTTCTGGGGTGGTTGACCTCAGTTCTTGCTTAGCAACGCTGAAAGAATTCATATGGCAGAAGCACTTTTGTAAATCCAAGTGAATGTTATGAAAGAAAGTTTCAGGTATCGCAGTCCCCAAAAGTCCCCACTATCTCCGGAAAGCACGCCGGGCTGCATGGCAGGGGTGGGGAAAGTTTGCAGCTGAATATGGCGGTTTCATGGGAGGAATACCTGAGCAGGAGTGCAGAACCAGCTGAGGAGCCACGGCAGGAACCCCCAAGGGCCTCACCCTCCACTTGCAGAGCACGTGAACAAGGGAGGGCGACAAGGAGCCCAGGCCTACTTCTATCACCTCCCAACACCACTGGAGGGCATTGGTCGATCGTACTGGTTGATTTTGGTGCACTTTTGTGAAGTCCTATTCTGTATGACCAGGTGGACCTTCCACCTGGGTCTACATGACTTGGGTCAGAGCATGCTCAGTTCTGAATTTTGCCATAGGTATCTAATGAGTGTGCCTGATTTATTTCCAACCCCTTTGTTGTGGCCCGGACAGCTCATTTTCGTTTAGTGCTGGCATTTGGGAAGACAAGCCCTAATCTAGCAACCTGTCAATAGCAGTAAGTGAATGGAATTAAAACTCAACTCATAGCCATAAATTCAATTCGGACTCATAGCGACCCGAGAGGACAGGGCAGAATTGCCCCCTGAGGATTTCTGGGGCTGGAATTCTTTACAGGAATAGAAGTCTCTTTTTTCTCCCTCCCAGTGGCTCCAAAGGACTGACCTTGCAAGGAGATGTCCAGCGGGTGCCTGTAGGCTCCTTCATTGAAAATCTCTGCTAGTTTATGAAGCGGGAGGGAAATTTTGAGGAGGCCGTCTGCGGCAGAGTTAACTCCCCATTAAAGCCAATGAGCTTTTCCACATCTCTCAAAAAACAAACAAAAAAACCTAAAGTGACTACTTCAGATTAATATGCTGTAGGTAGAACCACCTCCCACTCAGCAAACCAAACCAATCAACCAACCAACCAAACAAACAAAAACACCCCAAATCCTGTTGCCTTCAAGTCAGTTCTGACTCATGCTCACCCCTTGTGGTACAGAGTACAATTGTTGCATGAGGTTGTCTAGGCTGTACCCTTTATGAAAGCAGATGACCCCTTCCTTTTGTGGTACAGCTAGGTGGGTTTGAACTGATAACCTTTATATAAGCAGCCCTATCCAGCGATCTATGTCAACTAAAGTGTCAAAGCATGTAAAGACTGATCCACAACCCCCACTTCTCTCTTCCTCTTCTGTGATGACCTGGAATCCACCTTTTGATCTGGTGGCACCATATTTGTGAAGCAGCCCGAATCACTGACGGACGGTGTGCAGGACAAACACCCTGTAGAATTGCCCTTCCAGCGTCAGAATTTGCATGAACAAGAAATAAACTTCTAGATTTTAAGCCACTGAGGTTTCAGGGGTAGCTTCTTTCTGCAGAACAGACTAGGCTATCCTGCCTGATCATCTCTTCACAGGGTTTTTGTGGAGAGCTACCGGAGCAGCTCGATCCAGGGGAGCTGCCAAAGCAGATACCTACACTTTATCTGGGATTGTAGGTTGTAGTACCAACGTTTTTATTTGCCCGGGAGGCACTGAGTAAATTTTTTTTCTTCTGAAAACAGGACAATATGTAAGTAAGTTTGGAGACATATGTAGCTGGAGCTGAAAGTCCTCTTACCTTGCAGTTTTCTTTGGTAGAGATAGACTTGTTCTTAATGAAACCCATGACAGTCAGTGTCACAAATGACTTCTGAGGAGAGGCCAAACAGCTAAGTCAAGGCCAGCCTACCGTTCTCTTAAATGCTGTCTCATGCTCTCATCTGCTCTGACGTGTTTGCTCAGGGGCATGTGGCAGCCACTGGGCGGGCCTTACCATTGGCACTGAAAATCATTGTAGGGGATATTAGAGGATTTACATCAAGAAGACCTGACTTCCTGGCCATTGCTCGGGGGCCACAGTTCCCAAGACAATCAGTGTCAAGGGCAAAACAAAATAAAACATGACGAGGCCTCTGGGGCTGGGTTGAGCTGGATATGTAACCAAAGCCCCCTTCTACCAGGATCTTCCCAAGAGGAGATTGCTCTTTTCCATAGCTAAACAATTTTGTTTAACACACGTTCTGCTGGGGAACCTTCTGGGAAGCAGAAGAAAATAAATCTGCCTTCCTTTGAATTAAGCTGGGTTGGGTCCAAGCCCTGTGTAGTGTGTATTCTTATCATAACATCTAAAGGAGTCTCATTTCACCATTCTTAGCTATTAAAAAAAAAGTTTCAGGCACAATAATTCAATTTAAAATTACACACCAGGAGTAGTTCATATTTAATACACTTTATACAGGTATTACAGGTACAAGGGACGTACTTGTTAACTGCCAGGTTGCTGGCTTGAACCAACCAGCTACTCCACAGGAGGTACTGTGTTTCTGTGAAGATTTTCAGCTTGGAAGCCCACTGGGAGAGCTCTCCTCTGGCTTGAGTCTGAAGGTGCTTGACAGCAGTAGCCTTTTGTTTTTATAGAGGTATAAAGCTTTCTTTCTTTCTTTTTTTTTCTCGGTATAAAGCTTTTTAGAACAACAAAAACAATTCCTTTTGGAAGTAAGCCAGAGATAAAACCACAAGTTACATGCTTTACTTTTTTTCTGTCCTGCTGCTGGCAGCCACCCTTTCATCGATTGTGCACACCAGCATGGTGGTGAAGTGGTGAACTCTGCGCTCTCACTCCCCTGGCTACACACTCGGTCTCCTCACTCATCGTGTGGCTTCACCCAACGCACGGAGCCTCCTGCAGGCTCCTCACCCTGTGTGTGTAAAAGTGCGAAGGAGACAGACTTCCTCAGAGCTGTGCTTTAGAGAGAATCCTCCTCACATACTCAGCACCGCCTTGAATAGGGCAGCACTGCATACATGACATCTACTTGATGATTGTTGATGGTGTGGTGGTGTGTTTGTACGGATAAAAAAAGAGCCCTGAATGGTTATGTAACAAGTAAGGGAATAAATAGATCTTCCTTCATCCACCTTCATCTTTCATTGTTCTATCACTCTCTGATTGCAATATTAGAGGCTAAAATGGGCAGAATTCCCACCTCTGAACAAAGTTTGTGCACATGGGTGTGCATGCTTGTGTGTCCATGTGAGTGTGCCTGTACAATGTGTGTGCACGTGTGTGTGCACATGTGCACTGGAGCCTGGCAGCAGCAGGGGAGGCGCCTGTCTCTGTTCAGCAGTATCTGACGGCTGCTGCAGGTGTAATGAGAAGTGATTGGTGATCTGTTCAGGGAGCTCCTGGGGTGGACTCAGGGAAGGAGCAGCAAAGAAGACATACTCATCTCCCCCATATGTAGATGAGGTGATGGAGGTGGGCGGTAGAGGAGCAGCTCCTTAGTAATGAGATCACAGGGGAAAGGCCTTGGATGAGGTGCCAGACATCCCTGCTTTCCCAGAGAGGGTGGGGACTGGGAACGAGGCTGCATCCTGCCTAATCAGTTACAGTTGCTCTGTCGCTCTGGGGAGGGAGGCAGATGAGGCAGGGAGCTTCCGGAATCTCTCATCTCCAGTCCTTCTAGGTGGATGTGGGAGCGTGTGAGGACGGCCACACTGGAGGGTCAGGGTTGATCGCCTTGCAGTGTGGAGCCCGGCCTGGACCTGCGTTGTGCAGGGTGACCAAGGAGCTCTGAGGGCAGGGTTCTGGGTGGGGGCTTTGTCTACTAAGACCCACAGCCGCGCCCTGTGTCGCAATGTTGGCATGCAATGTGCAAAGACTTGAGACAATGTGAAATGGACCATCCACTTCACTTGGAAAGACAGGAGGGCTGAAAATCAGATTGGGAGATCTGATCTCGTTTGCTGCACAGTTGTGAGAGGAGATATTCCTGGCTTCTCTCATGTTGGGAACCGGGCATAATCAGCCTGACAAAACCAAGGCCATATTGCCTGCCCAGCAGGGCTAAAGCCACGTCACCTCAACCTTATCTTACCCTGACACACACCAGATGGCCCACCCTTGTCTGCTCCAGCACCGGACATTCCAACTGCAGACTTGCGGCCGCCTGCCCTGTGTGCTCTACACCCCCGCCCTTCCTTTTTTTTATCTCCCCTTTGAACTCCCTTGTTTGCCTCACCCTTTATAGAGAGGCTTGTGTAGCAATAAACTCAGACCTTGACAAGAATCTGCTTGGTCTCGCTCCTCTCTCTCGCCCGTTTCTCTTTCAGGCTGGGTCCTCCTTGGAACCCCTCGAATAACTGAGTCCCGCGGGTTGGGGCACTCTCACACATGAAACTATATTCCTCCTCAGGCATCAAGGAGGTGATACGAATGCTTTGATAGCCTAGTATCTGTCAGCTGGGAGGCACAACATAGTGAGAGCCCTTATTAATCACTTGGAGATTAGCTGAGGTGTGGGAGAAGCCAGGCATGAGGCTTTCCAGGGCTGCTCAGCCTGCACAGGAGTCCTTTCCTGGGTTGGACAGAGGTGCTGCCATCTGAAAGCTCAGATAGAGCAGTTGGAAAATTAACTGACCTGGTACAAGATCTATTTACATATATCAAAAGATCCTGGGTAATAACATCTCATGTTTGTGCAGCATGCCACATTTGTCAAAGGGCTTTCTCATTTACTGTCTTACTTGGTCCTCAAACTAAGAGGCCTTTGGGCAGCTATTGCTGTTTAATTTTGGGCGTGGTAACAGCTTTGGGTATAGTACTGGGCTTGGAATCAGGCTGTGCAACCCACAGCAGGTCACTTAGCTGCTCTGGATTGGCTTTCTTCCTCTACGAAGGTCAGCGCTTGGACTAGACCATTTTCCCAGTGGCAGCTCTGCTGACATTTTGGCCAACATCGTTCTTGTGGGGCTGTGTTGTTCCCTGCACCAGGATGCTAAGCGAGCATCCCTGGTCTCAGCCCACTAGATGGCAGTGGGACTCCCTTCTTCAGAATGTCTCCAGGCATGGCCAAATGTCCCCAGCAGAGCATGCTGCTGGGCTGGCGCACGGCAGGATGATGCACTCAATGAGTTGGATTTTAAGTTTTCAGGTACTTTACATGTCTGCACAGGGAGACTACATCAACAATTACCCAGCAGTCAATGGATCATCACTGACCCTCTCTATAATTCCAACTGAGATCATGAAGCACCGACTGAGTTTCTGAGCTTAGCACCCTGCATGGCACAAGTTGTTTAGCACTCAGCTACAAACTAAAAGGTTGGCAGTTCAAACCTATCCAGAGGCCTCTTAAACAAAATCCTGGTGGTCTGCTTCAGAAGAGTTGGAGCCATGAGCACCCCATGGAGTGAAGAGATATAAACATGAATGTGGATGGGACTCTAGGTATAGCTACAACCGGGAACCATGGAATCAACTACATCATGGAATCAACTTCAACTCCTGGCCTCCTTGTGTGTCCAAGAAGAACTGTGCTCCCCAGGGTCTGGAAAGGCTGCTTGGTCTGAAGTAGATTTGCAGGCCCTTCTTTCTAGGTGCCGCTGGGTGGCCTCAACCTTCCAAGCATGCTATTAAAAGCCAATCCGTCACCTGTGTGCATCACTGAAGACACACAGACACAGGGAGCAATGCCCTGGCTGGGGCACTGGAACAGCGCTGGCATGCAGTGAGTGCTGCCCAGTTAGCGAACAGGTCTTCCCTTGGTACTTTCTCAGGTCTGTGTGAAGCTTTCTAAGCATCCAGAGTTCTCGGCCTGATTCTGCTGCCAACTTGCAGTGTGGCTTCGAGCTAGTCTCTTGCCCTCTCTGGGCTTGATAACAAAGGCAGGGCAGGCCAGCCACAAATATCGTGTGGCTAGCAGGGGAAAGCAGTTGAGGACACAATTGCAGATGGAGTTCATCCTTTGGACTCATCGCCCCTCCTCCCTAACACCCCCCCCCCCACTCCACACACACACCTTTTCAACTGCACCAGATGGGTTTTAACTTTCCGGCACCAGAAAAGCAGACCTTGAGTTTTTTCCTTTATGGAATGTAGGCCATCCCTGCTTATGTGTCACATTCAGTCCTCGTTCTTCTCCCTACTCTTGTCCCTCCTCCAGTCATCAACAAGTGACTGCAGGGCGGTTTCCCAGCAGGGCTGTGCTCAAAGATTCATAATGCTGGGTTTTCCTTTAGTTCTCCACAGTCTTGGGCTTGGAACAATCCAGGCATTACCTTATCAAATGCTCATTTTAGGGGGGAAGACGGGGGCACTGGAAACACCACATGGGGCTCAATCCTTTTCTGCACGTGTCTGAGGGGTTTCCAGGAGTTCGAATTTCAACTTAAGTGATTTATTTTTTGTTGTTTAATCGCGTGCCTGTCATCTGCTGGACATTTCTTCTACAGTGTTTTGTTGTTGTTAACCCCATTTCTAAGATCAGAGATAGAAGGGTCAGGCACAATAGGCAGTTAAATTGACTCAATCTGGGGTGTGAACCTGCTTCTGTCTGGTTCCTCATAGCCCTCAGTCATTTTAATGCAGGTGTTGTGAAGGGTGTGGGTTCAGCAGCCACACACTGCCTCATCTCGCCTCCTCGTTGATAGGCTGTGTACCCTTATGTGAGTTGTTTAATCTCCTACCAAGCTTGTGAGAGCACTACTTTTATTAGCTTCATTTTACCGAGACTGTGAGAGGTCAGGGGAGCGAAGGCTTACATATTGCCAGGCATATAATATGCTAATGATAGTCAAGATATATAACTAAGCATTTCTCTGTTCTTGGTTCTGTCAGTACCTGGTGTGGCCACAAAGGAGAAACCTGGTTTCCTGCTATTTTGAGCATCTAGTGTGAATGGCAGGAGATAAGTCACAAGCTAATGAACCCTTGTGGTGTAGTGGTTAAGCACCCTGGGCCCGGCTATCAAAAGATATAGTGTCCAGGGTCTTAAAGACTGGAAGATAAACAAGGGGCCATCTAGCTAAGAAACAACAAAGCCCACATGGAAGAAGCCACCAGCCTATCTCGACATGATCGCTGAAGACAAAGCGGGTGCATAAGCAAATGCGGGCATGTTTTCCTGATGTGCACTCACCCTTTACATAAAACTCTCTCTTATACATACGCGTTTCTGTGGATTTGTTTCGCTAAGGCACCCAGACTAACATAAGCAGCATGGAACGCATTTAAGAAGCCTAGACAAGGGCAGGGCAGGATATTTGGAGGGACTGGATCCAGAATTAGAGAGGAAGGGGTCCTGGAGGTGAAACGGGCTGCTAGCTCCCTGTCCCAAGGGGGACAATGAGACTGCTGGCTCCCATGAAGATTTACAGTCTTGAAAACTCCATATAGGGTCACTGTGGTTGGAATCCACTGGACGGCAGTGGCCTTTTGGGATTGAAGGTGGAAGCCACCAAAGAGCCTGCGGGGAGTGTGTGAACTTCTGGAATACAGCGAACAACCTCTGCACATCTGCTTTTCGTGCTGCCCAAGTCATGCATTGACATTTGTCCAAAAGTGAACCATCACAGCTGCTCTCTCAGGAAGCTGGGGGCTGAGCCCGCTGGTTCCACTCTGTCAGCATTTCTGGTCCGGGTACCTGCCCTCTGCCCCGGCACAGGCAATGGGCTTTTGGAAGCAGTGCTCCCTGGGTAGTGGGTGTGATTTGGCTCCTCTGGCCTAACATGATGAATGCTGAGAGGGGGTGGATACTAGGGGGTTAAGCTCCCTGACCTTTCCCTAGCCCAGGGGAAAACTTACTATTTAAAGTAAGTTTTAGACAGAATCTTTAGAAAGATAAATTGTTTACTTAATGTACACAATTACTCCCCAACACATCTGTTTTGTGTCTGCTCAACTCAACCTCATAGGCTATGGATGACCTTGAGCAAGTTTTTAAAGTCACAATGGGTTTCTACCAGGATTGAGAGTTCAGCTCTCTCAACTCTCCAACTGGTTATTAGCACCATAGTCTCATTTCTATTTATGGATTTACTTTGTTTGAGGGAAAAAAGACTCCCAATTCAACTTTATTTTATTAGGAACTCCTTTGCTATGTTTTACACAAGAAAAAGACACAAACCGCTGTTCTGGATGAAGGAGAGCATCCGCATGAGGCCACAATGGTGTCGGAAGGACCCACAGCCACAGTTACTTAAATAAAATGACACTCATTCTGTCCTGCTGACTCTGACTCATAGTGACTCTGTGTAGGGATCCTGAAGTTGCTACCTTTACAGGAAGCAATAACCTCATCTTTCTCCTGTGGAATGACTAGTGGCTTCGAACCAGCGATCTTGCTGTTAATAGTCCAACACTATCCAGCATCACCACCTGAGCTCCTGAAAGCTTAAATGAGACATGGAAAACAAACACCTTTGTCACAAAACTGTCCCTGAAGACGGATCAATTCATGGAGTTGCGGGAGGGCCTGTGAGAGCATGAGCGGGACCTTCATTGGGATGTGCACACGACCGTATATCGCTGAGTCTGGCCCGGGGAGTGGACGCAAGCTTTCCACTGCCGGTCAGCAGTAGGAAAGAACTCAATGGTGGCTGAATGTGTGGCCCCTCAAAATGGATTTAGGGTCTCCACATAGACTCTCACTGTGAGCCACAGCCTATTGCTCAAAATTTAAGCTTAAATATGACTTAAATGCCTAACATTCTGTTTCCTTAAACTAGAGTACTGCCAGGATCAACTAGAGGCCTGGATGACCTATCAGGTCTGAACAACGATCTCAAATCACTTCACATGATCCATTCCACCAGTCATGTCACCAGTCACACCTCCTCACTTACCCATTCCAGAGACTGTGCCTGTATAACCTATCGACTAACACATTCCCACATGTTGTGATTATGAAACCAACCATCATGCTGGAATAAGGACCAATCACGATGTAAGGGGCAGGGTCAATGGGAAAGCAAGATAGGGGCTGAGGGGAGCCAAGAGGGTCCCGTCACTCAATCCCTAAACCTGATCTAATGTCACTAGACTGGGGTCTTCCTCACATCTCAAGGGCACCCGATTCATGATTGAAGTGAATTGTGCTTATTCAATCTTTGTTCTGCTTACCGTCCTGCTATGCTGCCTCCTCTTCTTGCTTTATGTGTGTGGCTCCCTCTGTTGTGGTGACAAATGGCTTGAGAGGGATTTGACATAGGGAGAAAGCCCACCCACATCAACTGTCACCAGAAGCAGACACTAAGTTCATTTCTCTCACCTCACAGAACTATGCACATCAGACACTGGTAGAGCTGCCCGGAAGGGGAACCCTTAGTGCAGTGGTTCTCACCCTGTGGGTTGCGACCCCTTTGGGAGTCATATGACCCTTTCACAGGGCTCGTCCAATTCATAACTGTAGCAAAATTACAGTGATGAAGTAGCAAGAAAATCATTTAATGGTCGGGGGGGGGGTCACCACAACAAAAGGACCTGTATTAGGAAGGTTGAGAACCACTGCCTGAGTGTGCTTAGGACTTTGCTGCCCTCAGGGTCACCAGACATTCCTGAAGGCAGAGTCACTGCAGGAAGCCCTTCTGGGAAATGCCCTGAAGCCAGGTCTCAACCAACTCCATCCACCCTCACCCTCCTAGATCCTAATCATAGGCTGCATGGAAATGCTCCCTGCCACTTCAAAGACTGTAAGTCCATCGGAGCAGAAAGCCTTCTCTTTCTCCCTTGGAGTGGTGGCTGGTGAGTTCAAACTGCTCACCTTCTGGGTAACATAACCCACAGACCAGCTCCCCCTGAGCTCAGTTAGGTTTGCCACACAGCACACATTGTTGGGAACCTTCTGAAGTAGCTGTGCCATGTGCAGGTTGGGGGATTTCGCACAAGATGCAGAATTCCACCCTCTCTTGGAAAAAATAATTTTTGCAATAGCCTTGTATTCTCTTCTGGATCTGAGTAGCAGCTACTCTCATGCAGTCCTAGCACATACATGCTAGGTCTTACGCTGAGTCTGCTCCATGCTTTCCTGTGTCCTATGTGGCGCTGTAGGCACCCAAGGCATGGACTCTGCAGCCTGGGTTCAAATCTCTCCTTTCCACTTCCTCACTGTGTGGTCATAGGCTCATGGCTTTATCATCCTGTGCCACTGATTTTTCATCTGTAAAATGAGGCAAGAATAGAGTCCACACATAGGCTTCTTAAGTGATATAATTGAATTATTATATACAAAAAGCTTAGAACATTGCTCGGCATCTTGCAAATACTGTTAGGTAGCTTAGCATAGGGAGTGGGTCATCCATTACATATGCTCAGGTTCAAACTTCCGGCCAGGAAGGGGTGGTACACCTAGGTGGGTGTTACACCTGGATTGGCCCATCTGAGCCAGGTGAATTCAATCCAGCCAATGGGGTTGACCAGGACCATCAACCATGCCTCCCTGTGGAGGAATTGAAAAGGCAGGATCTTGACCTCTCCGATGTCTCCCTTCACCCACTTTTCTGTTGTCCGTCCCCCAGGGAGGAGGTCACATGTAGATACTTGTAATCGGTTTCCTCTTTCCAATCCACCCTCCCTCTACCCTCCCAATATCACCACTCACAAATTATCAAGGTTTCTTGAGGGATGGGGGAGGAAGGGGTAAAAATGAGGACTTGATTGATGCCAGGGGCTTAAGTGGAGGCAAATGTTTTGAGAATAATGAGGGCAGTGAGTGTACAATGTGCTTTACACAATTGATGTATGTATGGATTG
Organism: Tenrec ecaudatus; assembly: GCF_050624435.1. Taxonomy (NCBI): domain Eukaryota; kingdom Metazoa; phylum Chordata; class Mammalia; order Afrosoricida; family Tenrecidae; genus Tenrec; species Tenrec ecaudatus. The sequence continues at coordinate 51,374 of NW_027459339.1, read as the reverse complement.
TGATAAGAATTGTATGAGCCCCTAATAAAACGATTTAAGAAAAGAAAGAAAAGGCAGGATCCTGGAGCCCACGTAGTGACTTTCTCTCCAGCAGCTTCTAGGCAAGCTGTGCAGGGGTGAGGGGCCCTGAGGTGCCTGTGTAAACCTGAAACTTCTTCTCTCAAAAAACTCACTTGGATCACAATCCAGGCTGCGGAGTGAATTCTTTCTCACGCGAAGCCAAGGACTGAGGTATATTTCTCCCACGAGAGATCTAACAATAGTATCTCTTATTATATCATTAGGAGCCCTGGTGGTGTAGTGGACTATGCATTAACCTGCTAATCGCAAGGTCAGGGGTTTGAACTGACTAGCCCCTCCGTGGGAGAAATATGAGGTTGTCTATTTCTGTAAGGCAATGGTTCTCAACCTTCTGAATGCCGCCACCCTTTAATACAGTTCATGTTGTGGTCACCTGCAACCATAAAATTATTTTCATTGCTACTTTATAACTGTAATTTTGCTATCGTTATGAATTGGATGACCCCTGTTAAAGGGTTATTTGATCCCCAAAGGGGTCGCGACCCACAGGTTGCGACCCCTGCTGTAAGGATTTAAAGTCTCAAAACCCCAAAGGGGCAGATCTTTGTCCTATTGGGAGTCAATAAAATGGTAGTTAGGTTTTTTTCTGCATCAGTATCAGATTCTGGTGGCAATCTCAGTCATCCTGCATTGTGGTCTGGTTTGAACTCCGGAAATGACTGCCCTGGTTTGAGGTGAGGGCCACGGTGCTTCAGTGGTAGACCTCTCATCGTCTTTCACCGGGAAGACCCGGGTTTGATTTGCAGCCAATGTGCCCCAGACTGTCAGTGAAGGTTTGTGTGTTGCTACGACACTGAGGCTTCAGTGGTGTTTCCAGACTGAAACAGAATAATGAAGAAAGACCTGATCATCCCCTTCCACACATTGACCTATGGCCCACCACTGTTGGCTTCCTCTCCCAGTCCTGGTGGTAGCACAGATTGGCACAGTTTGCTCCACTGCCCATGAGGTGCCCATGAGAGGCTGAGTCGACAACCACAGTCAAGATCAACAGCTTAAACTCCATTCTGGGTCTATGGAAACAAGAACAACCTTCTGAAATGAGGTCACATTGCTATTTAGGACTGGGAGGATGCCTTTGTGATATGGATTGCACTCTGGATCCCGAGGTGGACTTTTAAACACAGCCACATAGCAGCTCCGGAAATTGTCATAGTGAGAAGGCAGGTTAAAAAAAAAAAAAAAAAAAAAAAGCTTTTACTGGCTTGCTCAAAGGAGGCTGCGGGTAGATTGTGGGGTGGAAAACTCCTCTGGAAATGAAAAGTTTTTTTCCTTACATATGCATCATTTCTTCTGGTCCTGAAAGAAAACACAAAGCAGACGAGAGAAGGAAATGGAGACTAGCAGTCATCTTGTTGGTATTCCCACAGCACCCCCTCCTTAAGCACTTGCTGCCATCTCATCCAACTCCACTCAGTGTATTTCCACCCGGCAATGATGCAGAAATGTCTGCGTACTCCAGTTTGATTGTAGTCGGGCAACGTTTATGGCTTTGACATTCAACTGAGCATGGCAGGACGTCTAGAAACAATTATAACCAGCACCTGCTCTGTCTGTGCTGTGGGCAGGCAGTGACGGATTCCCAGCCTCTGGAACACTAGTGTTCCCTCCCAGCTCAGGATAATGACGGTGACACTCGGCCCCCTTGTTGTCTGGGGAGCTCAAGGAGCTCTCCTCTGAAACCTCAACTTATGGGCATTTCTTTAAGTGAAGACATCAAATTAGTGACTGGAAAGGAAGGCGTAGGAGATGATTATTGGCCACAAGACAAGCCTCAACCGCCTCCAGAGAGCATGTCTCCTAAGTACCAAGTCGGCGGTGACAGCTAGGGGGCCCTGGGTCACCGGGTGGTGTTGAGAGGGGACTCTGGGGCCCCAGCGTTGGACGCTGGCGGGTGCAAGTTCAAGAGGGTCAGGGGCTGATGCCTCCCCATGCCCCTGCCCTCCCCCAGCAAGGGCGCTCTGGGGTGCTGGGTCCTTGAGGCCCCGGCTGGCGGGGCCGCCCACGGTCAAGGCTTCGGGCACAAGCGCGGGTGCGCTGAGGCCTGCGCCGTGCGGGGGTCTGGGCTCAAGCAGGTGGTCGCGGCGGCTCCGCGGGCGGGCGGGCGCCCAGCAGGACGACCGACGACCCCCGGCGCGTCGCCGGCACCCAGCGCCCGGGCGTAGAGGCGGGCGGGGGGCCTGCGCTCCGCTGCCGCCAGGGCCCCCTCCTTCCGCGCCCCCCCCCCCGCGCCAGGTGAGCCCGGCCTGGGCCTCGGCGGGCGGTGGGGCTGCCCTCTCGCCGCCCTCCAGCGCCCCTCTCGCCGCCCTCAAGGGGCCGGGCCGCGCCGAGCCGGGCGGCCGCCGGCCGGGGCTGGGGGTTGGGAGGGGCGGGGGTCACGAGCGGGTCGCTCGTTCGGCCGCAGGCGGGGGGCGTGGCCGGGCGGCCGCGCGCTAGGCCGGGCCAGCGGCCGCCACGCCCTCGGGCTCAGACTCCGACTCCGGCTCGGCTCGCCCTGGCGGCGGTGGCGCCGTGAGGAGGAGTCCGCGCTCCTCTGTGGCGGCGGCGGCGGCCGGCTCCAGGCCGGGTTTTGGCGCCGCCCGCCTGCTGCCTCCTGGCGGCTCCTGAACTCCAGCCCCCTCTCTATCAGCCTCTCACTCGGTCTCAATACGTCTCAAGATGGCGGCCAATGTGGGATCTATGTTTCAATATTGGAAGCGCTTTGATTTACAGCAGCTGCAGGTCAGGCTTCTCTCTCGGCCTCTCGCTCGCGGGTGGGGGCTGCGGGCGGTCGCGGCCTCCCCGGGGGGGCGCCGGGCTGCCTTGCCGCCGGGGAGCCGCGGCGGAGGGGAGGAGGGGGGTGCCTGGGAAAGCGGGGCCGACTCAGGGACAAGTCCCTCTCACTCCCCGGCCCCCATTGATAACTCGCTTGATCGGAAATTGATCCTCTTTGTTCAATTCATCGATCAGCCCAAGATGGCGCCGGGAGCCGCCGCCGCCACCGCTGCCCCTGGTGTCTGCCCCCTCCCCTGGCGCCCCCCCCCGCCCCGAGCCGCCGCCGCCGCCGCGGGACCAGGGAGGGGGCGGCACCGGGCGCCCGCGGGGTGCGCAAAAAAAACAAAAAAAAAAAAGAACTTGAGGAAAGTTGTGTTTTTCTTTGCTGTCTCATACCCTGTATTCTTTTATCTCCTCTCTGAGATCCTTCTGTAAGGGGACGTCCAGTGCACTGCAAATAGGTTTTGGGTCTATACCCGGCCGTCCCCTCTCATTCTCCATGATAAGATTTTTTTGTTCTCATGATGCCTGTTGCCTTATCCCTTTGAAACTTTGTGATCACACAGGCTGGTATGCTTCCTCCATGTGGGCTCTGTTGCTTCTGAGCTAGATGGTTGCTTCTTTACCTTCAAGCCTTTAAGACCCCACACGCTATATCTTTTGGTAGCTGGACACCATCGGCTTTCTTCATCACATTTGCTTATGCAGCCGCTTTGTGGTCAGTGATGGTGTAGGGAAGGTGAGCATCGTTTAATGCCAATTTAATAGAACAATGTTCTTGCAATGAACGAGTCCTTGAGCGGAGACCCTATGTCCATCTGCTACCTTAATACTAAATCTATAAACACATGGACATAGATCTATTTCCCCATGCCCCTTTGTAAATATATGTACATCCTTTATTTAGACATCTATAACTGGCCCTTGCTTCCCAGCTCACTCTTCTATACCCTTTGATTTTCCTCTTGTGCCCACTGTCATGCTCAGTCTTCCTTTGGGTTTCAGTAATTCCTCTTGGTTACATTACCCTTGATCACGCCCTACCAGGCCTCCTGCATCCCCCTCACCACTGATTTCCATCACTTTTTGTTCCCTTGTCTCTGGAATTCTTAACACCACTACCTTTCTTCCCACCTCCCTCTCTCGCATGTCCTCCAGGATGTGCTAGTTCCGTTTTTTTTTCTCCTCCAGATTGTTCGTTCAGCCTATCTTATTTAGACAGACCTGTAGAGGCAATAACATGCACAAAAACAAGAAAGAACAAAACCAAGCAGCAAAATAAACAAAACAACAAAAATCCAATTACAATAAAAGAAAACAAAGGTCAACAAGATAGAAAAGCTCATAGATAGTTTAAGGACTATGTGTTGGCCTTTAGAAGTGTTTTCTAGTCCAGTCTTTTGGGGCACCAAACCCTGACCCTAAAGTCCACCTTTAGCATTTCCTTGGGATCTTGCTGCTCCTTTTACTTGCTCTTCTGCTGTACCCCCTTAGTGTTATGCCTCGGTGTAGCGAGATCAGTTTGGGGGTAATTCCCACACTGTGTCTCCAGTGTTGTCCCCTCTAGGGCTATGGGTCTTTGAGGGACGTTGTGTCTCGTCGTGGGGCTGGCCATGTGGTCTTCTATGTGAACTGACTTCTCTGAGTGGGAACATCATCCTCAAGGTCTGGTGGGACAGGATGTGCTCCACTCTCCCCTTCTCCCCTTCATCTCTGTGTGCTCTGATCAGATAATGTCTCTGTCCAGGAGATGCAAATTCAATGCTATCCTCTGAAATAAAATCTTTGGGAGGGGTTGTGGGGAATATCTGCTCAGATCTTTGGTGTGTCCAGGAGAGAGGGACTGCTCGGCTGGGCACAGCCACGAGGGGCTCAGAACTCTGGCTCCAGAAAATGGTTGTAAGTTTGGCTTTGTTTTTAACCAGTTGTGTGCCTCTGGGTCAACACCTGTGTTTTTTTGAGTTAGTTTTCTGATCCGAAAAGTAAAGGTACTCCATTGTCCAGACTCCCATGTCACCAAGTGATCGATAGGGGCTAACCAGAGCCTGATTCAAATAGTGTGGATCTGTTAGGTGCCTTCTAGACCTGGGGTGGCGATTCGGAGCCCAGGACAACAATAATGTCCGAGAGGTGATATAGGTGGCTCCAAATTGAAACAGGAAGACCACTGTGGAGATTTTGTCCTTCCACTGATGGCCACAGGCCACCGCCTCACGTCCTGCAAAAACAGTTTCCATGGCTCAACAGCCAAGCCAGGGGCCAGTGCCATAAAAATCATATGGCTAACTGGGACAAAGGGCAGACAGATATTTTTTATCATGATGTCTTGAGAAACCCACCTAACCTCCATGCAAATCTTCTGGTGTGAGTTATTTTTGGAAGCAATCATATGCTGACAGTAATTCAAATCTTTCCTTTTGACAATTTGCCTGTACTCTTTTCTGAACCTGAGAAGGTAATCCCTGTGTCCACTAAGAAATTGACTGGCTGGCCTCCTACTTGGACAGTTAGCCTGGGATCCTGGGGACCAAGTGAAACAGAGCACTGACACCTTCATTCAGCTTCTTCAAGCATTATTGTCTCTTGCTTGGGATTTTCTAGGTGTGGATGAGGCCCGTCCTCTCTATTGGAGGGTTGTCTGCTTCTCCTGGGGTATTCAAGGCACTGATTTTTCCAATGTCCTTCTTTCCTGCAGTAGGCACATTGATCCTGCCCCATGGCTTGGCGGTGCCCACAGGTCAGTCTCTCCGTAAGTGGGCCATGCTCTCCTTTTCCTGAGTCTCTGGGGTCTCTCATGGCAATTACTAGTATTTTAACTAGTTTCTTTGTCTCTGTCGTGGTAGGATCATCTCTGTTGTTACACACCCGCTGAGCCACTTGTACCAAATCACTAAGATTTTTCCCGTCAAACCCTTCCCACTTCTTTTTCATGTCTGAGGCAGACTGAGTAATAAAGGCAATACTTATTGCCCTCCTGTTCTCGGGGCCTCCAGGCCGTTAGGGATATAAAGCCCGTAGGCTTCCATCAGTCACTCTAAAAAGGCACGCAGACATTCTCTTGTAAGAGCCTGAAAATTCTCACTGACCTTAGATAAATTCATAGGTTTTCTAGCTGTTCCACTGAGGGCCTGCAAGAGAAACTGGTGATACCTGGTTAGGCCTTCTGTGCCTTGCAAGGAGTTTGGATCTCACATTTTTCGTGCAGTGGCAAAAAGAGTTTCCCTCACATGGGGAGTGCCTGCTGTCTGACCATCATGTCCATTGACTGCTTACTGGGCCTCTCTCTGGCAGGGCTACTGTACCTGTGTTGTGAACAGCACCTGGAGAAGTTGCTGGCAATTTCTGGAGGTGGGCTAATGCATATGGAAAACCGTTTCTATCAAGGAATCAGACCTGCTTTGTCAGAAAAAGGGATTTTGTTGATTCCAATTATACAAATCACTGGAATACAAGGGGATATATACCCAAAAAGGGACTCAGGGGTCTTCCCCAGGTGTTGGGGCTGCTTGCCTTGAGTGTAGAATGGCTGCTGCCAAATCATCCTTCTTGGGGGGTGGGGCGGTCGAGATCCCATACCAGCCCTAGTGTATGTTGGGGTGTGGACTCAGAAAGGAGTTATGAGTATTTCTCTCTCTCCAGCCCCATGCACCTGACAGGGTGGCAGTGATAATGAAGGGTCGTAAGCTAGTTCTCCCACTCCCAGAGTCCTCCTGCAAAAAGGAATAAAGCCGAGACAGAGGGGTATGGGGAGGGGTTGGGGAAGGGCAGCCTCCACCTTAGTGGTTTTAGGACCTTGGGTCTATTTTTTTTCTGGTCCTGCCATGTTTCCTGAAATCTTGAAACAAGAACCCTTTCTGTTGCAGGAGGAAGTAAGTCTTTTGTTTATGCTGGCTTATTAGTGGCAATGTCATTCCACGCATCAATTTTAGGGATCAGATAGGGATGTCCTGGTTCCCCATAAACATAACTATGAACTCTGAGAAATAGGGGAAGGGAAAACGAGTCTTGCATGGGCAAATCAGGAACTCCTTCTGTCCAATCACCTTTAAACAAATTGCGGAGTCTCCAGGCTTTAGGGCTGAAACTACATTCTCTTTGTGAGCGCCTAGAGCAGGGGTCCTCAAACAATAGCCTGTGAGCCACATGCGGATAGCCGAGGACCTTGATCCTGTCCGCCGAGTGTTTGTGCCCCGTTTGTTTGTGTGTTTTTTTTAAACTTCAAAATAAGGTATGTGCAGGAAGCATAGGAATTTGTTCATAGTTTTATTGAAACGATAGTTCGGCCCTCCAACTGATCAGAGGGACAGTGAACTGGTCCCTGTTTAAAGAGTTTAAGGACCCCTGGCCTAGAGAAATCAGAAATCCGTAGTTCTGGGGAGAGCACTCCTGTTAAGGAGGTTTCCTTTCTAAGCAAGCCCAGACAGTGGCAATTGGATCTCGGTGCACCTCGAAATGTTGTAGCCACTCTCCATTCCCAGAAAGAAAACTACTCCGACCGCTGGCAAGTTCAACAGAAAAAGTTTTTTTTCCTGAGCAGCCCCAGTCTAATTGTCCAAAGGTTTTTATACTTTTGCAATGTGCAGGTGTGCAAGCAGGCAGAGTAGAGAAGCAGGGTGTTGCAGTTAGTCATTCTTAGTTGAACAAAGACTGCTCTGGTCGCTCTCGCGAATCTTCTGAGCATCCATATCCTTTGGGACATTCCCTTGGGCACATCTGCACAGCCTACCTCCCCTATATCAGCTAGTTCATTTACAGTTCATAGCTACTTTATTTACTTTACATGGTGCCTTCTGTCAGCTCATAATGGCTTCACTCTTGTCAAGGCTGTTTAAGCTTTTCCCAGAGATCCTATATAGCCGCCATTGTGGCCATGGGGAAACGGGGCCTGTGACCCTGGCCAAGATGGTGCCCACCAGCCCAAACATGTGGAAGGGCACTGCCTAGGGAGCTGGTTGAATAGACCTGGGAGTTAGCCCTGCCTTGTCCTGGGAGCCAAATATTTCCCTTTTCCCCTCCATTCCCTTTCTCCTGGCTTTTCAAACAAGCTGCTTTAGCCCTATAATGCCCAGCACAACATTTTTATAACATTTAATTGAAACTTATCTAGTACCAAACTTATAAATTATCAATGTGACAATTTGGTTACATTTCAAAAACATTGCACGTTTTATATATTTGAATGCCATATATACATATTGATAACTATGAAAGTAAAGAATAAAAATGTTTAAAATTATTTCCTGAATTTAAAACTTGAGGCGTTATAGTGTTAGTGTTCTACCAGTGTAGGTTTGTTCCTTGTTACAGGCTGGTTTTCCGTGGCCCAGGCTTAGGCCAATGGCATATGGAACCCTTCCTGTGTAACTGTTACCTTTAGGCTTTCAGTGTTGCTGCTTAAGGCACTTTTGGGGAAAGCTCTTACTACACAGTTCCACTGCCACGATGTTCCAGACAGAAATTCCAATTCCCTTAAGGTTCCCTGAGCTTCCAGATGCCCCTTCCCTTCAGAGATTTGAGAGTCTGCTCCCGCCAGCAGGCATCTTGGAGGGCCGTGGGGCCATTCCAAGCAGTGGTTCTAGCTTGTCTAGAATAATGGTTGGACTTAAAGTCGACCTCAGTGAGTTGTCTTTGATCCCTTACTTCTTGCTGGGGCATCTTCCTGAGGCAACAGATTCAGGGCAATAAAGGGCTCGCTCTCAAGTGGGGTTTATTGACCTTGAGGCAGCAAGCTCTACATAGCCTTCTTTTGTGCTTTCTAGATGGGACTTAGCAGCTTCATACTCAGGAATTGCCCCCTTGCATGAATCCTGTCCAATTGGGATAGAGTTGACACAGAGGCTAGACAAACAAAAGCTGATACACTATGCAACTTTATTTGAGAAAGGAGAATGGTGGCCAGAGAATGGTACACTTTCCCTTCTAACCCTGATTCACCTGGAACAGTTTTGTAAAGTGATTGGAAAGTGGGCCGAAATGCCAGAAGTTACAGCATTTCTCCTTTTGAGGAGCAGTAGAGACCTTCATCCCCAGTGCACCCAGGAACCCCCTAAGGCAGGCATCCTCAAACTGTGGCCCGTGGGGCACATGTGGCCTGACGACATTTATCCCACCCTCAGGGTGTTTTTGCTGCCTCTGCATGTCCTACTTAGTAGCCGATTCGTGCAATGTGCATAGGAATTTGTTCATAGTTTGGTTTTTTTTAACTATAGTCTGGTGCTCCAACGGTCTGAGGGACAGTGAACTGGCCCCCTGTGTAAACAGTTTGAGGACCCCTGCCCTAAGGGATCCTGGACTTAGGGGTTACTAATCTCCCAGCCCTGAAACATCCCTGAACATTCTACCCGTTGTAGGAGGCACCATGGGAATTTGGTCTCTGGGTAATTTACAAGTCTTTTATTCAATTTGAAGCCAAGAAAATTAAAAATGACTCAGACACTTACTTTCTTTTGATCCCTGTTGACTCCCGCTGTAGTATTCCAATATTACAATTTAACGCTATAACGCATGACCTTTTCATTCCATTCAATTAAATGTGTGTGTATAGATAGATAGATAGATAGATAGATAGATAACTATGAAAGTAATTAATGAAAACAAAATTTGTTTGACCAAAGTTAATAATTGAGGGATAATAGGATTAAATAGAAGCATGGTTCTTAGCAGTGGGTCCAAACATTAGGATCATAAATGAAACAGTGATCTCAGTGCACCCAGTAGTTCCCAAACCCTGTACCCTCATTGGGGAAATTGTGGATGCTTTTACTCCCGTGCCTATACTTAGAACGAACAAACACACATGCCTGATAATCCTAAGATTTTTTTTGTTTCCTGTGACACTCACCTAATTTCAAGGGCACTGCCACCTCACAAGCCTAGCCTTGTCTCAGTTAAACTGTTCACCCTCTTGTCCGTTTGTTTGTTTTTCCAGAAGTTCTCAAGTTACCAAGCCCTCTGAACCAAGTGTGCCACCTCTAGGACCACCATCTCCTGGACCACCTCAACCTTATCCATCCTAGACCTGAATGGACAACCCCTCCCAGCAGAGTAGAAAGGGTATGGACCCAAAGCCCCACTTCACCCTTTTGCCAGCAGGAAGGACCTAAAGATGTCGTCGCCTTGTACCCCAAAGATTTGGGTCCATATCTCTTCAGGGTGTAAATTTTAGGTAGCTAGCATAGGGACTAGGTTGTCCATGATACATGCTCAGAGGGCCAAGCTAGCCACCCAGGAAAGAGTGGCACACCGAGCGTGCTCAGAGGTCCAGGTTTCCAGTCAGGAAGGCCAGGTACACCTGGGTGGGTGCTGCACCCACATTGACCCACCTAGGCCAAGTAAATTCAATTCAGCCACTGGGGTCCACCAGGGTTGCCTACCATGCCTCCCTATCTCTCCTAAAACACAATTGGATCACAAACCTGGCTTTGGCGTGAATTCTTTCTCATGCAGAGCCAAGGACCAAGGTATATCTGTCCACAGAGAGAAAAACCTAGGAAAGCTCTTTGGAGGCAGCAGCACTGCACATGAGTGGCTATTGGATACTGTTTAGATGCATGGCTTTCTATTTGGAACTTTTTTTTGTCTCACCTGAATGGAAAGGAAGAGGTAATACTTCTGGATCACACAGTATCCATGTCCACAAATGAGCTGCTCATTCCACAGTCCTGGCAGTGCCTTTTGAAAACCCTCTGCTTTAGAATGTCACTCCTTGAAGATGGCAGTGGGAGTGGCTGGGGCCAAGTATGCTGCCTCTTACTCCCAGTTGCAGGTTTCTGGATGCTGATTGTATCTCTTACAGCATCAATTAGTGGGCTTGTTGTCTGCCTCAGGCTTTGTTCACAGAGATCCTCCAGCTAGGTGGTGGTGTGTGCGCATAAGCAGAGGCTTCCTGCCAATCCCCCATGAGTAGTAGAGCTCCCATGGTGTGGACTCCATGAAAGCCGTGCTCCAGCCAGCAGGATTACAAAGGAGGGTGGGCCCGGCAGGACAGGAGGGCCATTGCCCCTATGGAATGACCTCAGAACCCCGCCTCCCTCCCTGTCCAGCTCCTGGGACTATGGGCCCTAAGCTTCATGCCTGACTCAGGAATAGACACAGGGTGAGGCAACTCCAGGAGGTGATTTTGCTGATCTAATCCAGCCTGAGATCATCCTTGCATGTGCCCTCTGTCCAGACCTTTTTTTAAATTGTTCATGCAACACTAACCACAATGCATATATACATCGGTTGTGTAAAGCACATTTGTACATTCATTGCCCTCATTATTCTCAAAATATCCACTCTCCACCCCACCCAAGCCCCTGGCCTCAGCTCCTCATTTTTCCCCCTCCATTCGAGCTACCCTTGATAATTTACTAATTATTTTCTCATATCTTGCACTGTCTGATGTTCCTTCACCCACTTTTCTGTTGAGGTTAAATGTAGATCCCTGTATACGGTTTCCGTTTTCCAACCTACCCTCCCTCCACCCTTCCCGAGTCTGCACTCATAACACTGGTCCTCAAGGGCTCATCCACCCTGGATTCCCCATGTTTCCTGTTCCTATCTGTCCAAGTGTACATTCTCTAGTCTAGCCTGATTTGTAAATTAGAATTGGGATCATGATAGTGGGAGATAGGAAACATGTAGGAACTAGGGGAAAGCTGTGTTTCATCGTTATTATCTGGTACCTGTCTTGGTTTATCTCCTCCCTGACACCCTTCTGTTAGGGATGTCCAGAGGACTGTAAATGGGCTTTGTGTCTGTACCCAGCACTCCCCGCTCATTCGCAATGATAAGATTTTTTTTGTTCTGATGATGCCTGCTACCAAATCTTTTCAAAACCTCATGATCACACAAGCTGGTGTGCTTCTTCCATGTGGGCTTTGTTTCTTCTGAGCTAGATGGGCGCTTGTTTTCCTTAAAGCCTTTAAGACCTCACATGCTATATATTTGATAGCTGGGCACCATTAGCTTTCTTCACCACATTTGCTTATGTACCTGCTTTGTGTTCAGTGATCGTGTAGGGAAGGTGAGCATCATAGAATGCCAATTTAATAGAACAGTATTTTTGCAACGAGGGAGTCCTTGAGCAGTGGCCCAATGTCCATCTGCTACCTTAATACAAAACCTATAAATATAGGGACATAGATCTATTTCCCCATGCTCATATATTTAAATATGTACATGCCTTTTTTTAAACCTCTATAATTGACCCTTGCTTCCTAGCTTGCTTTTCTATTCCCTTTGATTTGCCTCTTGGGCCCACTGCCATGCTCACTTTTCATTTGTGCTTCAGTAATTCAGTAATTCCTCTTGGTTCCATTGGTTCCATTTCCCTTGATCACTCCCTACCAGGCCTCCTACATCCCCCTCACCACCGATTTGCATCACCTGTTCTTCCCTTTTCTCTGGGTTTCTTAACACCACTACCTTTCCCCACACCTCCCTCTCTCCCATGTCTCCCCAGAAGTGTTGGTCCTGTTTTCTCTCCTCCAGATTGTTCGTCCAGCCTATCTTATTTAGACAGACCTGTAGATGTAATAACATACACAAAACAAGACAGAGCAAAACCAAGCACTAAAAGCAACAAAACAACCAAAATCCAATGACAATGAATGAAAACAACTCAACAAGAAAGAAGTGGCTCATCGTTAGTTCAAGGTCGGTTTGTTGGCCTTTAAGAGTGTTTTCCAGTCCAGTCTGTTGGTGTACCAAGTACTGGCCTCAAAGTCATCCTTTGGCATTCCCTGGGGACCTTGATGCTTCGTTTTCTTGCTCTTCTGCTGTACCCCCTTAGTGTTATGCCTCGGTGTGGCAGGATTAGTTGGGGCGCATTTCCCACACTGTGTCTTCAGTGTTGTCCCCTCTAAGGCTATGGGTCTTTGAGGGGTGTCTTGTCTCATCGTGGGGCTGGCCATGTGGTCTTCTATGTGGACTGGATTCTCTGAGTGGGAACATCATCCTCAAGTCCTGGTGTGCCAGGATGTGCTCCACATTCCCCTCCTCCCCCTTCATCTGCTCCATGTGCTCCGATCAGATATGTCCCTCTCTCAGAGCTGCAGATTCACTGCCACCTTCTGAAATAAAATATTTGGCATGGGAAGGTGAGTTGGGTGGGAGGATCTGCTCAGATCATTTGATGGTTCAGGATAGATTGACTGTTCGGCTGGGGACAGGTATGTGGGGCTTAGGGCTCTGGCTCCCAACACTGGTTGTGAATATGTCTTTGTTGTTAACCAGTTGTGTGCCTGTGGGTCAACACCTGTGTCTTTTTGAGTGAGTTTTCTCATCTGCAGAGTAAAGGTAATCCATTATCCAGACTCCCATGTCACCAATTGATTGAGAGGCACTAACCAGAGCCTGATTGAAATAGTGTGTACCTGTCAGGCGTGTTCTAAAAACACCTTAAAAGTCGTAAAAACACTATAAATGCCTTAAAAACCCTAAAACGTCTAAAATATTTCTAAAATGCTAAGACCACCCCTAAAGACCCTCTAAAACATCTTAAGACCATTAAATACATGGTAAAAGGCTTTCTAAAACACCCTAATGCGCCATAAGTCTTAAAAAAAACTCCTTACGTCCCGAAAACATAATAAATGCCCTAATATTATGCAAATGCCTTAAAACGCAAAATAAAGAACACGTGAAGCCCTAAAAACACGCTAAAAGTCTTTTAAAACCCCAAGAACATCCCTACAAAGCAACCCGAAGCACTATAAAACCCTGTAAAAGTCCAACAGCCTAATAGACATGAATTCACCATGAAAGCAAAAAATAATCCAACAAAACCCTAAAGCCCTGAAAACCAAAACCTAATCCCCCCAAACACTCTAATGCCTTAAGAAGCACCCTAAAATTTTAACAAAACACTAAAAGCCATAAAAACACATATAAGCCTAATAAACACCCTTAAACACTAAAATCACCCTAAAAGCCTTAAAATGTCTGAAAAGCCATAATATTCCCTAAAATTCAAATAACACTCTGAAGCCACAAATAACACACTAAATGCCTCCCAAAACATGTGGAACTTCCAAATCATATCCCTAGAAGATTCCCAAACCATGAACTTCCAAAACCACATAAATGCCCTGAAGACAACATGAAAGCCCCAACAAAACATAAAATGCTGGGGAAAAACACATAAAATATTTTAAAATACCCTAAAATCTCTAAGAAACCCTGTAAGATCACTAAAAACACCCCTACCTGCTAAAAAATACCTATACACTCCAAAAAATCACCCCTAAATCCCTTAAAAACTCCCTTAAACCTTATAAAACACCCTTAAAGCCCAAACCACCCTAATGCGCAAAAAAATTAAATGACCCCAAATGACCTTAAAGCCCTAAAAATCACATGCCACAAAAAAATCCTAAATGACCCCAAAATTCCAACTCAAAGCCAGCCTACAAGTCTTTTATGGGAACAGTTTTATCTTTCTACCAAGGAGAAGTTTGTAGGTTCAACCCCTGACCTATGCCCTTACCATATGAAGTTAGTAATCAGTGGTTTTGCAATTCTTTGAAGAAAGATGAGGGTAATTTTATCAGGAGTGAATTAAACTTGTCTAGTGCCTTGAGTAGAACTGATAACTGTACTACATTGAGTCGTCTGGTCAAGGAGCATGGGATATTATCCCATTTGCTGAGGTCACACTTGATTTCTTGTAATTTCTGTAGTTTTCCTCACATAAATCTGTTGTTTTTTTATTCAAGTATAGATATAGATATTTTCATTTACGCTTGGCTATTGTAAATGGTACTACCTGAAAATGTGTATTTCATTAATTATTATTTCTTTTTTTTTTTTTTTAATTTTAACAATTTATTGGGGCTCATACAATTCTTTTCACAGTTCATATATATACATACATCAATTGTATAAAGCACATCTGTACAGTCTTTGCCCTAATCATTTTTTTCTCTTTTCTTCTTTTACATTTTATTAGGGACTCATACAACTCTTACCACAATCCACACATATACATACATCAACTGTATAAAGCACATCCATACATTCCCTGCCCCAATCATTCTCAAGGCATTTGCTCTCCACTTAAGCCCCTTGCATCAGGTCCTCTTTTTTTTCCCCTCCTCCCTCCCCCTTCCCCCCTCCCTCATATGCCCTTGGTAATTTATACATCGTTGTTTTGTCATATCTTGCCCTATCCGGAGTCTCCCTTCCCCCTTCTCTGCTGTCCCTCTCCCAGGGAAGAGGTCACATGTGGATCCTTGTAATCAGTTCCCCCTTTCCAACCCACTCGCCCTCCACTCTCCCAGCATCGTCCCTCACACCTTGGTCCTGAAGGTATCACCCACCCTGGATTCCCTGTACCTCCAACCCTCATATGCACCAGTGTACAGCCTCTGTCCTATCCAGCCCTGCAAGGTAGAATTCGGATCATGGTAGTTGGGGGGAGGAAGCATCCAGGATCCGGGGGAAAGCTGTGTTCTTCATCGATACTACCTCACACCCTAATTAACCCATCTCCTCTCCTAAACCCCTCTATGAGGGGATCTCCGTTGGTCGACACTTGGGCCTTGGGTCTCCACTCTGCACTTCCCCCTTCATTTAATATGATATATATATACATATATATACATACATATATACATATACACATATATACACATACATACACACACTTATATCTTTTTTTTTGCATGATGCCTTATACCTGGTCCCTTGGGCACCTCGTGATGGCACTGGCCGGTGTGCTTCTTCCATGTGGGCTTATTTGCTTCTGAGCTAGATGGCCGCTTGTTCACCTTCAAGCCTTTAAGACCCCAGACACTATCTCTTTTGATAGCCGGGCACCATCAGCTTTCTTCACCACATTTGCTTATTCACCCATTTGTCTTCAGCGATCCTATCATGGAGGTGTGCAGTCAATGATATGATTTTTTGTTCTTTGATGCCTGGTAACTGATCCCTTTGGGACCACTCGCTCACTCAGGCTGGTGTGTTCTTCCATGTGGACTTTGTTGCTTCTGAGCTAGATGGCTGCTTGTTTATCTTCAAGCCTTTAAGACCCCAGTCACTATCTCTTTTGATAGCCGGGCACCATCAGCTTTCTTCACCACATTTACTTGTTCACTCACTTTGGCTCCAGCCGTTGTGTCGGGAGAGTGAGCATCATAGAGTTCCAATTTAATAAAAGAAGGTATTCATGCATTGAGGGAGTGTTTGAGTAGAGGCCCAAGGTCCTTCCGCCACCTTAATACTTGACCTATAAATATAGACACATAGATCTATTTCCCCATCCTCCTATATATATTTGCATGTACATGTCTTTGTCTAGACCTCTATGAATGCCCTTTGACTCCTAGCTCTTTCCTCCATCTCCCTTGACTTTCCTCCTGCCCTACTACCATGCTTCATCGCCACCTGGGCTAGAGTATACCTCTTCTCTAAGCAACCTTACCCTTGATCATTTCCCACAAGGCCTGCCACTCCCCCTTCTCTACCATTTGGGGTCCCATGTTTTTCCCTTGTCCCTGGGTTTGTTAACACCACTTCCTTACCCCCCCTTTACCCCCCCACCCCAAGTCCCCCCAAAACTGTCGGTCCCGTTGTTTTTCCTCCAGATAGTTCATCCAGCCTGTCCTATTCAGACAGACCTGTGGAGTCACTAACATGCACGAAAACTAGACAGAGGAAAACAAAGCAACAGTATACAACCAGACAACAAAACAACAAAAACAAACCACTGACAAAGAACAGAATAAAACAGTTCACAAGAGAAAAGCTTGTAGTTAGTTCAGGGATCGTTTGCTGGCCCTTAGGAGCGTTTTCCAGTCCAGTCTGTTGGGGCACCACGCCCTGGTAATTATTATTTCTTGATCTATTTCTTCATCCTTCGAAATATTATCAGTTTGTTGTGGTAGATAAACATTAGGACTTTGCATAACTTAGAAATATTACATTTCACAGAAAAATCATATTAATTATGTCGACAGAGCTATAAAAGGAATGTTGCCCTGAATATCTTCAGATATGACAGCTGTTTCATTGAGAAATTAAGCCAGACAGACACAATGTGATGTACATTTTGTTATTTTCATGTGGGTTCCTTCACTCTTCCAAAAAAATTAGTTTCATGAGCCCCTTGGGGAATGAGTTTGAGTTCAGATCAGATGTCTATTTATATATTTGAGTCCTGAAGCCCATTTGATGGACTGTTCTGTTGCTTCCAAAGTAGTCAGTCACTTCCCCACCAATTAGAGAATTTGTCCGAAGCAAAAGTAAAAGTGTGGCGTACGACATTTGACTGCACACCATCTAGAATCACACTCTCATTTGGTGTTGGCAGTTTTACTTGTATTTCAATTGTAAACTACACTTCAGAGTTCAGGCTAGTGAAAACGTTTCAGTGGAAAAAATTTGCACACAACTACGTGCAGTTTGTGATTCTGTTGTTCCCAAGCAAGGCTATGAGGACAAAGATGCACAAGCATGGGGGGCACTGCAGACAATGTGTGAAAGTTTCCAGGAGCTCAGGGGTGGACAGCGGCTGCTAATTCTCCCGTGCTGGCAGTGAGCTATGTGGGAGGGCTTTGTGTGAGGTCCCTGTGGGGTCTCTGAGAAGTCTCCATAAAGGATGCTGAGAACTTCATATGAAGTCTCTGTGCGAGGCCTCTGAGTCTCTCTGGAAGTCTCCAAGGAAGTATGTGTGTGAGGTTTCTCTCTCGGGTATGTGTGAGTGTCCTTGTGAGATGTCTGCTGAATTGTGGGGGGTGGGGGGCAGTTGTTTCGCTGAGGTCTCTGCAGGTCTGAGTGGGCTTCCCTTTGTTTGACCTCACAGCACCATATAAGAGGACCTGGTGGCAGGGGAAAGGGAAGGGGCTTGGTCCATGCACCCCTTGCTGTTCTTTCAGGGTCTTCTCTCCATCTCCGTGCACTTACCTAGCACGAACGGTAGGGTTCAGCAGCGGGGAGTCCGGTGTCCAGCTCTTCACTCTCTCTAGGAACACACCCAAGCTACCTGCTACCCAAGAGGCCCCAGATCCAGGCTCTGCAGATCCAGAATCTGATTTTTTACTGCCACAGTCACTCCAGAGGCTGCCTTGGCACAATCAGGACTCCAGAAACAACATCATGCTGCTGTACCAGCAGTCTCTGGGGCCTATGTCCACTTCCCTCCTCCACCACTGGTGTCAGTCCCCACCCACCCCACACACACACTTGGTGTCCTGACTGAGGCATGGAGGTCAAGGCTCAGTGGATGTCTTCCTCGCCATCCTTTACTGTTTAGTTCAGTAAACAGTAAACCCTGGCCCACCAGGGGTGTTCTTTTAAGCACATGAGAATTTACTCAAGCGGATCAACTAATCATATTTTGGGGGGCCCTCCTGCCTTCTTCTATAATCTGGTGCCCAGGAAATAAAACCCTGTGTTAGAAGCAGAGAGGAAACACTGACCACTATTGAACTGGTTTCCCTTATCAAGACAGGTGATGTCTAATCTCCGTGCACATCCTGATTTCCCAGGAGTCTCTAGGGGAAGGGAAGGCTGCTCCCAGTTGTGACTTTCTTTGCAGCACTCAGTCCTTAGAAGCCACTCTCTCCGGAGAACATTCCTAGAGCACGTGCACGCGTGTGTGTGTGTGTGTGTGTGCGTGTGTGTGAAGATCACCAGCCTGGGGTCATGTTTCCTGAGAACATTCCTAGAGTGTGCGCGTGAGTGTGTGTGTGAAAACCACCAGCCTGGGATCATGTTTCCTGAGAACATTCCTAGAGCGTGTGTGTGTGTGTGCGTGTGTGTGTGTGTGTGTGTGTGTGTGTGTGTGTGTGAAGACCACCAGCCTGGGGTCATGTTTGCTGAGAACATTCCTAGAGCATGTATGTGTGTGTGTGCGCACGCGTGTGTGTGCATGTGAAGACCACCAGCCTGGGGTCATGTTTCGTGAGAACATTCCTAGAGCGCGGACGCGTGTGTGTATGCATGTGTGAAGCCCAAAAGCCTGGGGTCATGTTTCCTGAGTCCTGGCACCCTGTTATTGACTCATCCCCACTCTACCCCACCCTGGCTATCAACTCATCCTTCCCCCAGTCAGGAGATGGAAATCAAGTAAAATAACAGTTTGTCGCCCCACTAAAGATAGTATTGAGAAAGTAACCTTCCCTGCTTGAAAGCTGTGCCTTTGCTATCCAACCCAGTGCTCTCTGTAGGAGATAAAGTTCTGCTGTGGGGGCAGCTAGCTAAAGCTGGGGTGAAGCACCTGGCCGATTCCCCTTTGTAAGCCTGTGTTAGCTCCGCTTGTGTCTTGCGTCATTTCTGGGGATCCTCATGCTCTTTGGCCCCCTTTGCTACGTCCAACGCTTCATATTCTTCTTCACTGTATCCTTCCCTACCCTGTGTCCATGGTGCCTAACCATTAGTGGTTATTACACAGACGCTCATCCTGTACCACTCAGCCTAAGCTGTTGCTCCTTCTCCGGGTTTATATACAGAGGAAGGCATGTGAGCTGTGAACCGGATTTTCCCTTGGTGCAGTGGGTGAGCAGAGTCCCCCGCTGGCAGCCTCCCTAGCAGTTCCCACCCACATGTGTCAGACCTGGGACTTCCATCCTGGAGGTTACCCTAGGCTGGGAGAGAGGCAAAGGTAGCAAAATATGTCATTTCACATTTTGTGACAGGTGTATTGAGGCGGAACCTCCATGCCAAACTTGGCAGCCTTCATCAAATGCACATGTGGGACTTAGACAGGCCGCCACATGTCTCATGCCTGCTTGGTACCATGAGACGCTACTTTGGTCTAAACCTCTTCTGGACCCTCGATGGAATTTCTTGGCTGGATTGCGCCTCTCAAAACCTATCAACTGCAGCCACATAACGTTGAAGACAAAGTAATGGCACCAGGGAACATTCTTCACTGTGTTGGGACCTTCTGAGGTTTTCACAGTAGGGGTGTTACCATAAATCATAAGAGGTGCAAAATGAAGAACTTGGGATGGAAGTGGGTGGGAAACACTGCTGAAAACCTCCTCCAGAGCCCTGCCCTTTGAGAAGTCAGAGCTAGCACTCAGAGAAGGAGACGCAGTATCTAACATAGTTAAAGGTATATTATGCCAACCTCGTCAATGAACTCATGTGGGGTTAATTGAAGGGCAGGGAGATCAATGGCTCTGTGAGCCTAGCCTTTCTGGTCTCTTGCTCTCTGATAGTGCCACCAGGGTGGATATGCATTTGTTAGGTCCCTAAAGCAGCTGGAAAGACTCATTTCCTGGGACATCCCTGAGGAGAAGCCGCATGGACCTACCCTGTTGCAGCCCTGGTTTCTGCAGCAGCCTCATGGAGAACCTGCCAGCGCACGGACTACAATTTCCTCCTGCAGTCATTGTCTCCCCGTGTGTTTTTGGATTGTGAGGAGGACTTTGTAGATTGGTGTCAGACAC
The DNA here is from genome assembly GCF_050624435.1 of Tenrec ecaudatus. Lineage (NCBI taxonomy): Eukaryota > Metazoa > Chordata > Mammalia > Afrosoricida > Tenrecidae > Tenrec > Tenrec ecaudatus. The sequence continues at coordinate 31,158 of NW_027459339.1, read as the reverse complement.
ATGGGATACTATTGGACTGGTGGTCTTAGATTGAACTGGGTTGGGATGCTTTTCAATGTTCACTTAACCTTTATATAAAACTCATAAAATATGAGTGTGTGAATTTTGTTTCTCTAGTCTACACAGACTAACACACATGACACCCCCTCTAGATCCCGCCATGCAGCACAGAAGTCACACTTTAATGTAGGAGGGGGAAAATCTCTATTATGGAACAATGAATATCATGGCTGAGAGAAGCCATTAGCCTGTGCAGAACAGGCTAAAGTGGCTGGCATGGATACTTTCCTACTAATCAGAGCAGAAGAAGCGTCTTCTAATTTGCCCGATAAGACATATTCTCGAAGACAGTGACGTGGGCAGTGGTAAGGGTAACTGGAGTAAGCCCACCTCCTCCGCCTCTGCTGCTGCAAGCTGACTGGGCACACAAACACCCTGGGGGGCAATGCCTGAGTGTGGCTTCTGATATTGAATCCCCTGAACGGACAGAAATTTGTGAATACATCCCTGATACAGGTGCTCTTGGTGGGAAGGCTCTGGCAGTCAGGTATCGCCTGGTGGAGGCAGGGTCTCACACTTGCCACTCTCCTGTGTTCTACAAAGAAAGGAGCCCTGCAGCTGGAGGAACATCCATTAACTGAGGCCTGCGCTTCTTTTCGTGGACATAACGTTGACGCAAGATACTCCTGATGACAGCCTGGTGTCCCCTCTAGGACTTGGCCAACATCTGTCGTGAGCACCTGAGCCTCCGTGACCTTGTTAGGAGACACTGGTTGTCTTTGAAGGGGCCCAAGGCTGTGACCACAGGGTAATACGGGCTTTCCGTTTTGCAAAGGATCACCGTGTCCTGTAGATTTTTTGCTGGAGCAAATCCACTGGACAAAGTGCTTCCTCCATTTTTTGCTGTGGCCCTCAGCAGGAAGCTGTCCCTTCTCTGGTGGGAGCTGTGAGGACTTGATCTCAAGGCACTCAGCCAATGCCTTGTCTTGCACAGGCTGGCTTAACCCACAGACTTGGGAGATGCCTCTTCCCGCTAATCCTTTTCCATGCTCTTCTGGATTGGGCCATTTATGAGTCTCCCTCTTGTCAGTGGGAACAGCATCCTTCCTTCTCCTTGTCGAGGGGTCCTGAAGGTTGGGGCTTTTGAGCTTCTGCTGCCCCATGTAACTTGCTCTAGCCACCACGAAGCCACTTGGCCCTTGACATATTGGCTTATCCCCAGTGAACAAATGCTGGGGGCGGCAATGGACCACCTGAGAAGGCAAAACATTGGTGGCAGTGAGCACATCAGTGGTGCAGTCCTGAAGGAGCCCGTCAACAGGACAGCATGGAGAACCATCCTCTGCCTCTACCTCCACCTGGAGCTTAATCTCACTGCACACTCGTGCTGTAAGGCTTGGCTTTTCAGGAACTGGAGCACACTTTCCAGGTAGCAGGAAACTTTTACTACATCCTAGAGCCTCGAAGTACCCCCGGGTCCACATCATTGGTTTGAGATTTTGCCAGCACACTGGTTTTGAAAGTGTCTCTATCGTCTAGCTCTATTGAAGAGGACTTCTTGACCACCACCAACCCTGTCTCTTTGGCTCTTGAAGATGGACATTCAGAGTTCACTTCCAATCTGGGGCCTCCTGGGGCACAACTAGCACCCTCTTTCCTTGACCCCTTGCTGGTCAGTACTGGATTTGAGGTTTGCTCTAGGCTCTCTCTCTCTGGACACTTTCATTCTGGAAGGTTCTGCCAAGGATACTGGGCATGAAGGCTGGAAACGGCTGCCTGAGGGCCAATGAGCATCCACTGTCATTATCAAGTGGGGGGTAGGCTGGGGTTCCCTGAACAGGCTCCTCTGTAGGGGAGCAATCAGCAAAAGGACTCTCCAGGGTAGGGCTTGATTTCTTTGTGGTCACTCTCTCTCCCCAGTCTGCCTGACAGGGTTCTCCCAGGACCTTGGCAGCCTCAGTTACTAGGTTAGTTCAATACTTAGGGGTGGCTAAGCAGGTGGACTTTGGAAAGGACATTGCGTTGTCTTTTCTTGTCCTACAGAGGTTTGTGGGCTCAAGGACTTTGAGGGGCATGCACCACCTCTGCCTCATTTGGAGCCTTACGATATGCGAGTCCAGCACCTGTTGAGTGCCCGGGCTGAAAAAGGAAAGGCTCTGCGTTGTGTTCAGATCTTCCAGCTCTCCCCAGGAGGCCACATTGACAACATGTGGGTGGGTCAGGGAAATAGACAAAGCGTGCGTGGTCGCAAGACATGAACGGCAAACAATGCCAGGGATCTGATCCTTTCTAATCTGCTCCACCTTCCTGCACATGTGGACATTCAGGGTGTTTTCCAGTAGGATTTTATTTGGACCCCTTAGGGTGTAAGTTCCTGCGTTAATCCCCTTGTGTATCCTCAAATCACTTAACTCCTTTGAGTCGGCTCCCGGAGTTCCTTTTGGGCAGTAGTTTCCTGATCTACAGAGAGATAGATTACATTTGGATATTTTCCTCAAGTAATTCCCTTGTCCATTGACCGAGTTGTTCCTCAGCTGGACACCGGCTCTGCAGCACGCAAGCGACGGTCCAGGGTGTGTGCATCTTCCTGGGGACACCGTCTTCATTACATTCTTCCCCTGCTTGTCTCCAGGTGTTGAGCAGGAGCATTCGGGCTGCTTCATATCCAGACAAGTCCCTGGCCATTTTTCCTGAGGCTGCTTTAGTGTCAGAGACTCAAGAGTCCCATTGCCGAGGGGCCCCTGCAATTGAGGGAAGTTCTCTTGGCGGTGGAGCTCCGATTGCTTCAAGCAGTCAGGAAGCTTGGGTTCTGTCTTTGGGGTCTGGACCTTCTGATTGTCCTGGGGATGAGTGGGTTTGCGAAGACAAAAAGCTTCCTGGGGTGGTGGTATCATAAAGGGTAAAGAACTCTCACTTTCCTGTTGTTTCTTTAAAAAATGGCTTTCCAGCTGTTGAAGTGAATTTGGAATGCGTGATTGGGACTTAGTGTGGACGGTAAGACAGGATTCATCACAGGGACTCTTGTGAGGAGGAGGAAAAGGTACTGCGAGTGGGCCACGGGGCTGTGGACCGGGCGGAGTCAGGACTGTAGCCGGCGGTGGGGCCTGGGCTTGGCATGCAGTTGGAAGTAAAAGTTGGAATCGGCCTTCAGTGTAGGGCAAGGAGTGACGTTGCAACTAGAGTGGGTACTCTTTAGCTTGCATTTGAGCTGGTAAGGCATTAGGAATTTCATTAAATAAGACAGTGGGAAACTCTAGGGTGGATCCAGAGACCCTGAGAGCAGCTGCCAGAGACTCGCTGTGCAGAAAAGGTAGACCCCAGAAAAACTCACTGAATTTTTGTGGAAAATGCTTCTGAGCGCTGGGTATCTGCTCTGCTTTGATGCTGGCATTCCAGAAGGGCTGGGGAGGTGCAGTGATCTGCTCCCCATCGAGTGCCTTCAACATATTTAAGGCCTGCAGATGGTATTCTGATACACCCTTTCCTTTTTCTTCCCAAATATTCCATTTCTCTGCCTTTGTGATTTCTATTTCCAGCAGCTTGTGGACATTGGGGTTGAGCAAGGTGGGCCTCCCTACTTCCCCCTGCCTCTTTGTGGGTCCTTCCCGAAAGGTGTCTTCTTGGGGGTGCCAGGTAGAGTGCTCTTTCAGAGACCCAAAGTATTCCAAGGAGGGAAGCTGTAAGTTCTTGGCAGCTGCCCAACACTGGGGTGGGGAGGCAGTAGGGAGGCCTGTGGGATCCTGACTTGTGATGGCTGCCATGGCAGGTGTGGAGCAGCGGTTGTGTGGAGATGGGCTCTGCCTGGGCCTTGCCAACAAGTCATTCTGAGAATGAGTCCCTGTGGGGTGCGGGGCTGGTGAGTCCCAGAGAGTGCTTGGAGGCTGCAGGTAGGCCTTTGAATCCGGGGGTTTGGCACTGGGTGAGGGAAGAGCCAGTGGTGTGGGTGAAAGACTGTCAGGTTCATGGGAATGTGCGCAGTCTGGTGATTGACTCAAGGCGGGTAAGACATGAGAAGTTGAGATGCACATCTGGGCCCGTGGAAGGGTGGAGTTCTGAGACCTAGGTGTCCGGAATGGATGAGCCGCAGAACCGTGTGGGGCGCGCGTACCGACGTGGACTTCAGCCGTACCTCTATTTCGCCAGCTACCAGAGAGGGCTTGAGCTTTCTGTTGACCAAAGCTGCCAGTGTCAAGTGGGTTTCCCAAGTGGCTGCAGGAGACAGAAGGACCAGATTACAGCCAGGACTGAAGGGGCAAGAGACCTAGCAGGCTAGCAAGGGTCGGTGCAAGCTCAGCCCCTCCCCAAGCCTTGATGGCCTGCTCTTCCTGCCCCACCCCACTGCCCGGGACTCCTGTCATTCTCTGCCCATCCCTGAAAGTGTCCCCCAAACCAGCGCATCCCAGCTGCTCTGCAGCCCGAGGCCACACAGGCACCCTGGTTGGAAGATGCACCCCGCGGTGAAGCAGGAAGGTTACTTACTTCTGCCTAAGACGCAAACGCAGGTTCTGAGCGCCATATAGTTCTTGCAGGAAGCTTCGGAAAACTGGAAATCAAGAGAACCGTTATGGTGCAGCCCTCCCAGAGGACCGAAAGGAATGTCACACGGGCTGTGCACTTAGGACGTTGGACTCTCCAGAGCTCAAGGTCAAATGATAGCTTACTCCCACGGGCAGGAGGTGCTTTGGCATTTCAAGGAGCATCGGTTTCCAATATTGTCTGTGGGGTCTCAGTGAGCAATCTGAACCTTGGCAAAGTTACACAGCTTATCGCAGTTACCCCTCAATGTTCCACCTCCAAATCCACCAGAATCTGCTCCTGACACCCCCACTGCCCCCTACTGGGTCCTACCTTGGCCAGCCTTCATCCCATCCTAGGCCCCTCCTGTACATCTGGGAAATATCTGGGTTCTGTTTCCATCCACAGTATCCTTTTGTTCAGGATTATTACCTGAGAGAGACGGGCTGTTGCCACTGGCATCCTGCAGAGGAGGGGACAGGAGAGCTTACAGAGCTTGGTTGAATGGGCAGAACCTTACCTTTCAGAGCGTCACCTTTGTCCCTTGACCTGCTGCTTCTCCTTGTCTCCACCTGAGGCTGGGGCACAAGAGAGGAAGTCAGGCTGGAATCCAATCCTGCATCTGTTCTTTGTGACAAACTGCAGGCATTTACTGGTGATTAGAAGAATGACAATCTCCATGGAATGACTAAAGCCCAGAAACCAGCTTCTGTGTGAGACCTAGAGTGCATTTCTTCCGTCAGCCTTCCTCTGCTCACGGAGAGCACACACTCTCAGCACTCAGTGTTCTGGTGGGCAAGATTTTGATTATGGAGGCTGAAGCTCTGGGCCAGCCCTTGACCACTTCCTCCCCGGGGTCAGCCATGCTTTCTCAATTAGCCCAGACAGAAAAGGAGCCTTGGCCCAGAGACTGGAGCTCAAGGAAAGAGACTGAGGACCCAGTGATGAGAGCTGCCCTTTGAAATGTCTAGTCATCTAGTCCTTAGCCACTGCGTCACTATATTGGGGATTTTTACCTATTGCCCTCTATAACAACTAGAGATGGGAGGTCTGAGATCTTCAAAGAGAAATATTTTTGAATGCTCATCTTACTGGCAAATGATTTACATATCATACGAGTCAATAGTTCAGTCATTCAATCAGATCAAGGGCAATGGTACAATCAATGATTACCATATCCATTTTAGAACAACACCCCCCCCCTCCATGGTTAAATTGCCTTCAAAAGGAGTTGGGTAATCACAGTCAGGTCTAAAGCTCTCTGTCCCCTCTGGCCTCCTTCATTTTTTCGTCTTGAAATCAATCCCCCTTCACTCCCTAGCTTCCCGATGGGGAAGTTCTCCACACTGCTGATCTCACAATCCCTCCCTCTGCCATGAGATCTCTCCACCTGCAACTCTGTCAACCCTTGTGTCCATGATCATGATGCATCCACGCCTCCTGTGCTTCACAAACAGGGAAAGCCAACAGAAATAATGAAAATCAACATAAGCCGGCAAGGATAAAATGATACCAATGCAGTGAACAAAGTCCTAACAGTGAGTAAGGACGCACCAGCCCTCATCAACATTCCAAAGCCAGGGCTGATGGTCTCTTCTTTCTTGAGATTTCCCCTATCAGGAAATTAATTACGAAAGGAAAAATTTATAAAACAAGGAAAAATCAATCTCTCCTATGGCTGGGTTGAGAATTTCTTACCTTTATCCTTTTCCTGGGTGGTCGCACAGGTGGAGTATTTGGAAGGAAGGGGAGGACCAGGAAGAAGCAACCCACTCCATACAGGATGCCCAAGGTCAAAACAGTGAACCAGGTGGGGTATTGGTAGGTCAGCCAGGAAGCACTTTTCTGTTCCAGCAGAAAGAGAATCTCCTCCATCTTCTGGATACAGCGGTTGCACTCAGGCAACTGAGCACTCTGAGTCCCCTCTGGCTTCAAAACCACTTGCATCACAAACCTGGGCCCACATCACTAAAGGGTCACAGTGGGGTGGGAGGTGACAGCAGAACAACACATAATCCCTCCCTCTACCCTCCAGCTCATCACATCCCTCCCCTGCTCTGGTCTTCTCTCTCCCACTGCCTGCTCTGGGCCTCCAAAGTCACCAGCTGCACCTGATGGAATGGAATCTTAGTGCAAGTTCTTATTCATTCCACCTCCCACCTAGGTATTACCTGCTTCCTTGGCAAGTTGCCTGAATCATGACCAATTTCATAGGCTTAGAATATCTGAAGTTGTCTCTGTCCTCAATGAAAACCTTCTCAAGTCATGGTTTTACTTTGTCTTATCCAAGATAGAGAACTTAGGTTTATGTAACATTTATTTAGCTTTATGAATGTTGGATGAAAAGCTTGGAATTTGACTTCTATGACCAGGAGAGTTATTCAAGAGCTGAGGTATATCTCTCCCAGGAGAGAGATCTAAGAAATTTTCTGCCAGATGGTACATTTGGGGAGACAAGGAACACTTAAGCATTAATCATTCTTAACAGTGTCCCCTGCAAATCTTCCTTGTGTGTGACTACTGCCCATTTAGGGCTTGCTCTGGGAACACTTGATGGGGTAATAAGCCTTGCAACAATTCAGGCTCAAAGGGCAAGCATCTGGCTGAGCAAAATAAAGAGATAATATGGATTGAGTTGTGTCCTTACCACTACCACTTGAGATATTCCCCCAAAATTCGTTGGAACCCTAACACTGAAGGCTATAATCTGATTTGGTTATGTGAGGGCTCTCTCTGGGAGAAATGTACCTCTGTCCTTGGCTTCACACAAGAACCAATTGACGCAGAAACCTAGTTTGTGATCCAAGTGACTTTATAAAGGATAGAAGAGGCAAATATGCTCGTGGGGGGTGGGGGCGGACTGGACAGCCCACGCGCGCTGGGTTGCATGACAGCTGGTGGGAGGCCCCCACCCATACCCTGTTGGTAGGCATGGCTGACGGTACTGTTTGACCCCATTGACTGAATTAAGCCCACCTGGTCTAGATGGGGGCCCGCCCAGGTTGACCTGCTTCCTGTCACAAGGACCTAAATGTGTGCATCTTTCCAGCCTGAAGCAGCTTTCAACTGTCTGTGATGGGGAGGAGGTTTGGCATGCACAGCGACCACCCTCAGTTCTGCCTCTACTTACCTAACAGGTACACGGCATTTCTTTTCTGTTTTTTAAAACAACAACAAAAAAATCATTTGTAATCTTTCTATTCCAGCAGTGCTAGGAGCAAGGCAGAGGCAAAACCCAAGAACAGGGTTCTTCTCTGTTGAAGCGCGATAAACTCACGGGGAAGCAAACAAGCATCTTCATCCACGTGAAGTGAATCTGTGAATCAGCAGCTCCCAACTGACCAAAGCACGCACAGAGCAGCCCAGCATCAAGGTCCGTTTCTGTGCACTGCTCCCACTGTGAGGAAGAGCTTCATGTGCATTAAAAGGGAACTTTTGTAATATTTGAATTTTGAATAGTGGTTTTTGTCAGAAACTGGAAAAAAATCTCAAAGCCTGAAGAAACTCCTTTCTAGTACTGAACATTCAAGGGAGCCTGTAGAAGCCTGAAATGATTGCTAGGTGACCACCTGGATCTGCTTGTTGAGTGAAAGTGGCAGAATAGCAGCAATAGAGCAGCGGGTTCATTCTGACCACTGACACTCGTGGACCTGGTTTACAGGCAGTAGAGAAGAAGATGAGAGCAAGTTGACTCGTTTGAAGTCCATGACCTACTCTGAGGGGACTAGAGTTGTGGAGAATTGGTGATGGGGCCAAGGCCTAAAGGCAATGCGACCAATGGACACTGAGGTGAGGCCAAGAGAGGGAGCCCACATTGACTTGACCCGAACCCGACCAGATGAAGAGAAGAATGTTGAGCCTGTGCACTGGTATATACTGCTGCAGACTGTATAGACGAACTGTCCTGCTTTGACTTTCTTGTGGATGTGGACTTCACAAGGTTCCAACTGGCATGAAGACTCTTTATATTGAAGAATATGATTGTCTCCTCAGAGCACTGGGTTGATGTAAGTAGGCAGTAGAGAAACTGGATAGCCAAAATGGGCCAGATAAAGGCGTGAAGTGGCTAGCTTGCAAGATTTCATAGATACTGGAATATATTCATAGAATTATAGGATTAATATGTGGGTGTACCTTACCTGCAATTGTTAAGCATAGGATATTTTTGTTTCATCACTTACAGAATATTATGTTTAAAGGAGGGTGGCACGGAGTGAAATGTATGCATTTTCATATTATACTGTTAGATACTGATATGATTCTATTATTGTTTTGAAATTATATACGGCTAAAGAATTTTGTGAAAATGTCAAATGGACAAGGGGTGGTCTGTTGTAGTTATACAATCTGGTGTCAATTTGGGACTTGAGAGGATTAAGAGTGAAGGGGTAGACTCTAGTCTCTCTATTGGGTTATGGCCAATGAGGCCTCTTTGTGGGCCTGGCCTTCCCGTCAGGGTTCTGGGAAATCTGGTATTTCCTCCTTGGAGGCAGGAGACTATCTTTCTGCTCATTCCCTGAGAGATGTCCTACTAACAAGACACATGGCACCACACTGATAGAACCCATGCCCTGGGAACTGGAGGAGCCACATGGAGACCCTGCCAAAGCTGAGATGCTTCTACCACCACTGGATGCAGAAGACTTTGCAACTACTGACCTGTGATCTTCCTGCATTTGGGGTCATTGAAGGTGTTTCATGAGTCTGAAGAGAACATTATAGATTGATATCAGACATGGGCTAATATTGGACTTATGGACTTGATCTTGGTTGGGCTGGAATGCTTTCTCAATATACAACTGTTCTTGTATATAAAGGTCTTTCCTATACACATCTGAGTGTGGATTTGTTTCTCTAGTCTACCTGGACTAACACTCATGGATCCCTTTCAGGACTGTAAGTTCTGTTCCCCTGACTGCTGCAAAGTATGTGACAGAGAAGAAAAGGGAGAAGAGTGAACTGTACCCATTTATTGAGGTAAGAAAAGTGATGAAGGAGCATGGCCGGTTCCCCAAACTTCATGAGTGGAAAAATGGGCTCTTGGCACAAAATGACATTCAATCTTCACCAAGAGATTCAGGGCTAAATTGCTGCCCTATCTCTGACCTCAGCTTTTGTTTTATTTTAATTCTCATATAATTCACATATATCATTCAATACTTCAGTCATATTAAGATTTGTGTAATCCTCACCATAATCAGGTTTACATCATTTCCTTCTTTTATATTCATTTTTGTTAGCCCCCCCCTCACTCCCCCAAATCTTCCCTGCCTGTCCCTAGGTGATTGTTAATTCTGTTAGTGTCTCTCTGGATTTACCTCTCCTGGATTTCATATGTATTAAAAAAAATACAAAACAAAATCAAGAAACAAGTAGAAAAGAAAAACTAACAATGATAAAAGAGAGAAAAACCTCAATCGAACAGAAAGTGAAAAATACTAAAAACTGGAACCAAATTAAAATTAGTCTGAAGAGATCAAATGATCAGGTGTTACATTTGAACTTAACTGTATCTGTTCATGTCCATGGACTGTGGTCAGAGGGAATTCACCCAGCATGTGCATTTGAGTCCTTTTGCAAACTGGGTGTTCCGAACTTAAGCTCTGATTCTTGTTCATACCTGCAGATTGAGATTCTATTATTTATCACCCTGGCATCACACTGGCTGTGCTGCTTGTTCTGGGCGGCCTTAGTTGATATCTCACTTAGATGGCTGCTTATTTTCAGAAAAAAGGTTTAAGTACAAGGCCCTGTTCTTTGTGATGGATGTGCACCAACTGATTTCAGGGTTTTTTTACACCCTATGCTTTCCAGTCAAATATTCACTTGAGGTAATTCAAAACACTCACTTGGCTCGATGACGCCAGAATAGCTCCCCTCCATGCAGTTCCATGGAGCTCAGCATAGTTAGGGCACAGAGATGAAAAGACGATTGAACCATGTACTGAACGTTCAGGTTTTTCCCTGCTTTTGAAAATCTGTTTGCGCTTGTAGAGTAAATGTTTTGTACTTTTTAAGAGTGTAAAAAAAATAGATGGAGGGATTCAGAGAAAATGGCGACCAGATAGGACCCATCTATCTGGAGCTCCTGCTGCCAGACCAGAAAAATAGGAAATTAGGTGAAGGAAACGGGGAGGTGGAGTTCTGAAATTAGAACTAGGGTAACAGGGTTTCTCCTGAACCCCTTCTTTTGTGGGATTTCCACTCACAAAGCAAACCAAGAATGCTTTAAAGCACTATAATTTTGACGAAGTGGCAGGTGCCAGATATGCCCTTGCCTGGAGCAGGGATCCCTGCAGGTGGACGCCCTGAGAGGGGGCAGAATCTCAGACACGAGGGGAACCCCACACTGAGCTCTCCATGCGGTTGGATGCCTTGAGCTCACGGTCAGGGGTTGGTGGTGGGTAGCCATAATTTAGAGTAGAAGAAAAAATATATTATTACCTTAGGAAGATCATGGTGTGGGAGAAAAAGGCAGAAAGTCGGGAGTCCAGGGAGCAAATTTAGTTCCAATTGGCCGACTAGTAAACAACCCCCCTGATAAGCTGCATCTCCCCCTCTGGGGGTCAGCTTGACAGCCACCAAATCTGAGCACATCACAAGTAGAATTTTTTTTAAGGGTGAAACATAAATGATTGGTTTAAAACTCAAACCCAAGTCTGGTTGCTCAGCTCCAAGCACCACATAGGGGAGTCCCTTAACATAAATCAGCATAAGAAGCAACCTAGCTAAGGAATGCCAGAACTCAGCCACAGGGCCTGGCAGCTTTTACCATAACAAAGACCCGCTGTAGCAGTGTCAGCCTTAAACAGCACTGAGCTGTAGCCCAGAGACTGTGGGAGACAATTTCATTCTAGCTGGCCAGAGGGATAAAAAAGAAAATCCTCTGATCTAGGAAGCATCAGCAGTCTAGATAGGACAACAAGCTTCCCTCTCAGTGATTCTACACATAGCTGGGGAGGCCCTGCCGGTCTTGGAGCCCTAGACGGGGCTGAGGGAGCCCCCCAGTGCCCCCTCCCAGCCCCTGCTGCAGTGCTACATGCAGCACAAGGCAGGTACTCCAGCACCCAAGTGACCCCTGGCCACGGGCGCGATCTTGCTTTTGAAGTAATCTCACACAGCATCTGTGGAACCCTACATCAGGGATGGGAAAGTCCATTAACGCATGCCCAGGAGAGCCAGCATAGGAAAGCTGGATTTTCCTGCCCGTGGGCTCCGATGGATGTTGCACCTGGAGCAGCCCACCTGGGCCAGATGATTGCAGTTCAGCCAATGGGATTGACCTGGGGTCCTTCACCAGCCTCCCCGGGAACCCTTGAAAAGGCAGGAACCAGAAGGGAGAGGGGTGGTCTGGTCGTCTTCCTGGGAGGAGAGAGATCCTTGCATGACCTGAGGCAGTCTCTGCCAGGCCCCATGGTCAAAGGAATCCTATGGGTGCCTTGTAAAACCTGAAGCTTCTTTTAACTCTCATTAAATTCACTTGGATCACGAGCCTGGCTTCCGCATGAAATTTTTCTCGCGGGGAGCCAAGGACTGGGGTTGGAATTTAGGCCAGAGAGAGAAACCTTACAAGTCCATGACCCCGTGACCTTGAGGAAGAGTTGGAATTCCTCTGGCCTCAAGGACAGGTGATCAAGTATCATTACCTCCTTACCCACTGCTCTACTTATTCTCACTTTATTCACTAGCCCTTCTAACTTTTCCACCGCACTCAGTTTCAACGTGCTCAGGTTGGTGTTGGGCTTTTATTTACTTGCTTTCTTCTTTATCCCTCTTTTTTCCCCTTTTCCCCTCTTTTTCCTCTTCTCTCCCACTCTCTCCTCTCATATGCCACTAAAGGCTTCCAGGTCACTTCCCTCCGCTTAGGGCAAATCAACCCAAATAGCAGGAGGCACTCCAGCCTGCCCTGTGTGGGAGTGCTGTACACCACACAAGGCACCTGGGACAAACACCTACAGTGCGCTGCACCGTTGAAGAAACCTCCGTCATGCCTCTAAGGTGATCTCGTCAACTAGGGCAATTCTGCCCAGCATCACTGGGTCCCGGCATTAAAAGGGCACACTGACCTGCCATGTTGGAGCAGTGTCTAAACCCCTCTGGCCCCTCATCCAAGCAATCAGGGATCAGCTACTACTTTATACTTTATTTCCTCCTTCTCTCTCTCCTTGCTCTTTACCATCACAGCCAACCTTAGTGAACTCAGTTGGATTTATTTCCTTCATTCTCTTTATTCTCTTTTTCTTTCTTTCCTCTTTCTGTCTTTGCTTTCTTCACCTCTCTCTTAGCTTGTACGATTCTCTCTGCTCCCTCTCATTGCTTGCACATACCACTGCTGGTTTCCAGAGCCCTACACTCTGCCTAGGGCAACCCTGTCCTCCTAGTGGGCAGCCTGACCCCTAAGACAGTACTGCACACAGGACGAGTCAGAGCTACACACAGCATAACACAGGGTCAGTTATTTCTTTAACCATTTAAAAAATACTCTCTCCTTCTCCTTCCTTTTCTCTTCTCTCTTTTTCCTTTTATTGGACTCTTCTTACAGGTTTTCTGCTTTTCTCCGCTCCATCTAGCTCTTCTCTACTTCCTACCACAGCCTCCACAGATTTGGTTCTCCTTTTTAGTTGTTTTCTTTTCTTTTTTTTTTTTTTTACTGTTGTCACCTTTGTTTACTCTGTGCATTTTAGTTGTGTGTGGGTGAGTGGTTGTCAGTCTGGTTGGCATTATTGCCCCAGTCTGTGTCTTCCTCTTTCTCTCTTTTTCCTCTCCTTTCACTCTCTTTCCCATCACAAGACAATAGCTGTCTCCAGGCCACTCCCCTCTGCCTAGGGCAAACCTGAAGGCCCAACTGAGGGAGCTCCCACCCCCCACTTATTGGTGTGGCAAGCAGCTGGGGAATTCACGCTGGTCCTCTCCCACACACCAGGCCACAGGTTGTTCTCCCCTATAAAAAGTGGGGGCATCCCCAGCCTAAATCCTGAGGTCCTACAAGTGACTGGGGGAAACGCCTGACCACCACTTGTGAGGCTCCACGCTACTGTGGGAACATCCACCCAATCTCCAAGGCGATCTCTCTGTACATCCCCTTGTCTAGCCAGATTTGTAAAGTAGAATTTGGATCATGATAGTGGGGGGAGGAAGCATTTAGGAACTAGAGGAAACATGTTTCATTGTTGCTACCCTGCACCCTGACTGGCTTATCTCCTCCCCACATCCCTTCAGGAAGGGGGTGTCCAGTTACCTACCAATGGGCTTTGAGTCTCCACTCTGCACTCACCCTCATTTACAATGACATGATTTTTGTGTTCTTTGATGCTTGATATCTGATCCCTTCAACAGTTCATGGTCACACAGGCTGGTGTGCTTCCTCCATGTGGGCTTTGTTGCTTCTGAGCTAGATGGCCGCTTCTTTATTTTCAAGCCTGTAAGATCCCAGATGCTATAACTTTTGATAGCCAGGCACCATCAGCTTTCTTCACCACATTTGCTAGTGCACACATTTTTCTTCAACCATCATGTTGGAAAGGTGTTCATCATGGAATGCCAATTTAATATAACGTCTTCTTGCATTGAGTAAGTATTTGGCAATGTCCATCTACTGCCTTAATACTAAGTCTATAAATATATGCACGTTGATCTATTTACGAACCCTCCTGTATAAATATATTTACATATGTACATGCCAGTATGTAGACCTCTAGAAATACCCTTTGTCACCTAGTTCTTTCCTCTATTTACTTTTACTTTCCTCTTGTCCGACTATCATGCTCAGCTTTCACTTGGGTTTGAGTAATTTCTCTTGGTTACATTGCCCTTGCTGAATACCTACCAGGCTTCTCACACCCTCCTTGCGACGGATTTTGGATTACTTGTTGCTCCCCTGTCGCTGGATTGGTCAGCATCACCTCCTTACCCCCTCCTCTCTCTCTCCCATGTCCCCGGGAACCATTGGTCCTGTTGTTTTCTCCTCCAGACTATTCTTCCAGCCTATCTTATCTAGATAGATCTGTTGAGATAATAATATGCACCAAAAATCAAACCATAGCAAGATAGGCGATGGGTGAGAACACTGTGATGACAAAAAAACAACAACAGAAAACCAATGATCAATAAAAGAGTAAATTAATTAAAAGACAAAAAAATTTTTTAAGAAAGAAAAACCTGTAAATAGATCAAGGTCTGATTTTTTTTTTCTATAGGTGTGTCCTTCAGTCAGGTCTGATGGCGTATCTTGCTCTGGCCCCAGAGTCTGTCCTTTGTACTCCCTCAGGGGCTACCCGCTCTGCTCTCATGGTTGCTCTGCTGCATGCTTTTAGTGATTTGCCTCCGTGTTGGAGGGCCAGTCGGGTCAGTCCCAACACAGAGTCTCCGGTATTGTCCCCATAGTGCTCTGGGCCAGCAAGGGATGGCATGTCTCATAGTGGGATCAGCCATATGGTCCACTCTGTACATTGGCTGTTCAGAGTGCCAAAATCATCCTCCAAGCCTGGTGGACCAGTGTGTGCTCCACTCTCTTCCTCCCCCTTCATTTGCCCCTGTGTGCTCTGATCAGACATGTCCATCTCCCCTAGCTACAGGTTCAGTGCCGTCTTCTAAAGTAAATTCTTCTGGGGGGAGGGGCAGTTGTCCACGTAGCTGGTATGGAGGCTGGACCATCCACTTTTCATTTAGGATCAAAAGCATCTAGCTTTTAGCATTAGGTGCTATTGAGTCAGTTCCAACTCAAGGCAGAATGAACCACTGCGCAGTCCTACACCATCTTCAAAACTGTTGTTATACTTGAACCTAACATTTCAGCCTTTTCCAGGGACTGGCATCTCCTGATAACATATCCAAAGCATGTGAAGTCTCCCCGTGCTTGCTTCTAAGGACCTTTCAGACTGTTCTTCTGACACAAATCTGTTCATTCTTCCAGCACTCAATGGTATTTTTAATATTCTTGGCTAGTGTCATCTTGATGGGTTGAAACACTATCTCGCTCTAGTGTTGATGTACATTTTTCTGATGCCTAATTATACTGAGTATCTTTTAAGGTAATCATTTAATTTTTATGGCATTTTGAAAAGATGTCAATGAGGTCTATTTAATTTGTGTTCAGATGGAAACACATAACTCAAACTAAATATGTGACAGTAGAATAAGAATCCATTTTATCCTAAATACTTGAGATATTTATACAGCCTACTCAAGTTTTTATCAACATAGATAAGGTGGCGGTGGTGGTGGTGGTGGTGGTGGTGGTGGTGGTGGTGGTTTTTAAGAGTTAATCTCTAAATAGGGGGCTGTAGTACTGAGCACTGAATCTCCTTTGCTTGATTAATTTTTATGTTAGGGAAGTAATACAAGGATTCCATCAAATGACCCATCAGTTTGAGGAAAAAGCATATCAGAATTGATGGTCAAAGCCTATATGGCTTTATGGTTTAGTCTCTAGGGGTATGTAATGCTCTTGTGAAAATAGTATTCCTCATGATAATAACGAGGAACTGGTGGGCCTCCAGGGCTGGGAGCTGAACTGAGGGGCAGTTCTACCCTGTCTAATAGGGTCACTATGAGTTGGCAAAGACTCGATGGCTGTCAGTTTGGTTTGGTTGACTTGAGTACTGGCATTCAGTGTGTTTATCGAAATCAATAAATTACAAGCATTTAGATGTCTATTTTTTACATACAAAATTTAAATCCCCCAAGCCTCTGAAAACTGCGAAGATTTCACAGCACTAGGTTGGTACTCTCCCATCCAAGAATCAGTGAAACTGGCAGGGTGTGAGGCATTCAGGCTCCCTCAGTTCCTCCTACTGCCTTCCCTGACCCTGGTCACTTGCTTCTATTACCTCTCTTGGACCTTACATGCATTTGAATTAGAACACCATAGAGTACAGTGCTCTACATGTGCAGCAGCTCTAACCATGTCACTCTCTGTCTCTATGAAGCCTCTTCCAACAAAATTCAAATGCGATTGTATGTGCACACATAAACACACGCATGCACCAGAGCACCCTTCTTAACAGAGAGTCAGGAGGGTCTCTTATTTGCTGTCCTCACTTTGGACACAAGTCCCTTGATGATGAGTAGGAGAAAAGGAACATCAGGTAGTGGGGGAAACCCTAAGGAGGAACAGAGGAGAGCTTTAACTAAGAATAATGCTACTAGGGGAATGATGGCATGTGAGGAAAATTAGATACTTCCAGACTGTCAGATTTTTCCATACAGCAAAATTAACTTTTCTAGTTTTGTCTAAAACTGGCCCCAGGAAATTTCAAATAGCACATCTCAGATTATCTAACCTACAAAGGAGTAGCCGGCCTTCCACCCACCCCCACCCCACCCCCGCCAAAAAACCAAGCGGTACAAAGCTCCACTGGGTACACATTTCAAAATATACATTCTCCTGTTTGGGCAGGCATCTGGCAACTTGCTCTGAGCTAGTGCACCCACACTTTTTTCCCAAGGTCATTGCTGGTGACAAGACCTTGTGCTCTTCTCACAAGCCAGAATGCAAACATAAATCAAGTCAGTGTAAGACGCCATCATCACCTCACTCAAATACACCTCGTCAAGTGAACTCAAACTTCAAGAAGATGCTCATTTGTTTGGTTTTGTTGATGTGAGGGTGATAGTGCATTTGGAGTTTAGTCATTGCACTAGGTCAGACTGTTAATCAAGCTTCCTATATAGAGGTTCTGAAGATATTGTGTAAGAAGGTCTGAGTTGTCTGGCTAGACCAGAGCTTGCACACTGCTATTGACTAGAAGTTCCGACACACAGAATCCAGGACAGATAAACCCCTCAGGACCAATACTGAGAGTAGCAACACCACGAGGGAAGGTAGGGGGGAGAAGCAGAAGAAAGGGGAAACCAATCTCAATGATGGACATACAGCCCCACTCCACCACCCAAGGGAACAAACAGCAGAAGTTTGGGTGAAGGGATACAGCAGAGGCGTAAAATATAAAAATAAAAAGTATGTATAAAGTATCAGTGGTTCACGTGGGTGGGAGGAGGGGAAAAAAGGAGCTCAAGGAGAAAGAACATGTTTGGAAATGATGATAGCAATGTATGTACAAATGTGCTTCATACAAATTGGTGTATGAATTGTTACAAGAGCTGTAAGATCCCCCAATAAAATGATTTATTTAAAATAAAAAGGACTGATTAGTGGTAGACAGGGGACTGGTTTTGCCACCATGACAGTGCACCTGCTCACACAAAAAAAACAGCATGCCTCTATCGCCCGATCTGATCCCAGCACACCGAGGCAAAATACTAAGGGTGTACAACAGAACAGGAAGGGGAACAGAGCAACGAAGTCCCCAGGGAATACCAAAAATAGACTTTGGGGCCTGGGCTAGCTGACCCATCATACTCTATGAGAAAACACTCCTAAAGGCCAACAAACAGTCCTTGAACTAACTAAAAGCTTTTCTTTCTTGTGTTTTGTTTTGCTTTTTGTCATTGGCTTGTTGGTGGTGGTGTTGTTCTTTTGTTTCATTTTGTTGCTTGGGTTTGCTCTGTCTCGTTTTTGTGCATGCTATGATTTCCACAGGTCTGTCTAAATGAGATAGGCTGGATGAACAATCTGGAGGAGAAAACAATGGGACTGACAGCTGGGGGAGGGAGATGGGAAAGGGGGGTGTAGGGAAAAAGGAAGTGCTGTTAACAAACCCAGGGACAAGGGAACACCAAGTGATCCAAATAGATGGTGAGGAGGGTGTAGGAGGCTTGGTAGAGTGTAACCAAGAGTAATGTAACCTAGAGGAATTACTGAAACACAAATGAAGGCTGAACATGAGAGTGGGACAATCAGAAAGTAAAAGGAAATCAAGGAAAGAGGTAGGAAGCAAAGGGCATTTATAGAGGTCTAAATAAAGGCATGTGCATATGTAAATATATTTATGTATAACGATGGGGAAATAGATCTATATGCATATATTTATAGGTTTAGTATTAAGGTAACAGATGTACATTGGGCCTCCATTCAAGTACTCCCTCAATGCAAAAATACTTTGTTGTATTAAAGTGGCATTCCGGGATGCTCACCTCCCCAACACAATTGCTGGAGGCAAATGGGTGCATAAGCAAATGTGGTGACTGAAGTTGATGGTGGTCGGCTATCAAAAGTTATACATTCTGGGGTCTTAAAAGCTTGAAGTTAAACAAGTGGTCATGTAGCTGAGAAGCAACAAAGCCCACATGAAAGAAGCACACCAGCATGTGTGATCACGAGGTGTCGGAAGAATCAGGTATCAGACATCATCGGAACAAAAAAATCATATCTTTGTGAATACGGGGGAGTGTGGAGTGAAAACCCAAAGCTCATTTGTAGATAATTGGACATCCCCTTACAGAAGGGTAGCAGGGAGGAGAGGAGCCAGTCAGGGTGCACTGTAGCAACAATGAAACATACAACTTTCCTCTAGCTCCTAAATGCTTCTTCCCCCACAACTAAAATGATCCCCATTCTACCTTACAAATCTAGCTAGACCTGAGGATGTACACTGGTACAGATAGGAACTGGAAACACAGGGAATCCAGGGCGGATGATCCCTTCAGGACCAGTGGTGAGAGTGGCGATACGAGGAGGGTAGAGGGAGGGAGGAATGGAAAGGGGAAACCGATTACAAGGATCTACATATAACCATCTCCCTGGGGGACAGACAACAGAAAAGTGGCTGAAGGGAGATATTGTATAGTGTAAGATAAGACAAAATAATAATTTAGAAATTATTCAGGGTTCATGAGGGATGGGGAATAATTATCAGCTGATGCCAGCGGATTAAGTGGGGAGCAAATGTTTTCAGAATGATGAGGGCAATGAATGTACAAATATGATGTATGTATCAATTGTGATAAGAGTTGTATGAGGCCCCAAAAATTGACTATAAAAAAAGAGAAAAGAAATAACAGTATGAAAACATCCCCCAAAAAAGCATGCCTCTCTTGTCCCTCATATCCTAATCACCTGAACTCACTCCATGTGACTTCTTTCTGTTTCCATGAATGAAGGACAGTGGTTTGACAACACAGAAGAGGGGGGGAAAAAACAAGGGTGTCACCCAAACTGCTGAGTTTGAAAAATGTTTCCAAGAATGTAATCACAGATTAGACAAATGTGTGAAGTGTAATGGAGAGTACTATGAAGGGGATAAAAAATTTAAATGCATAGTTTTGAAAAAATTGTAGTTTTTGTCGGGTTCCCCCTAGTAGCTTCCAATTTCATAGCAACTCAAGCCATCACCATACATCAAACTGACAGAGAAGGGGTGGGTTTTGTGTGTAGGTGGTGTTGGTTATTGCACAGGGGCAAGGGACTTCTGGTGGCATAGTACCTTATGCCTTGGGTGTCAACTGTAATGTCAGCAGTGGGGAACCACCAGTCAGTCCTCAGAAGAAAAGGATGAGGCGTTCTACTCCCATAGAGTTAGCCTTTGGGAAACCCACAGAGATAGTTCTGCTCTGATCTCATAGAGTCGCTATGGCTCAGCATCGACTCCATCAAAGTGAGCTGACAAACTAAAGGCAGGAGATCTGAAAGAGGATGCGGAGACGTTGTCTCAGGTACTTTGGACATATTACTATGGTGGAACCAGTCCTGCAAGAAGGGCATCATTTTTGGCAGAGGGTTAGCAAACAAGAGGAAGACCCTTACTTAGGTGGATTGACACCGTGGCTGCGAGAATCGGCTCAAATACAGTAACAAGTGCGAGGATGGCGCAGGACTGGGCTTTGTTTCTCTCTCTAGTGCACAGGCCCCTATGAATCCGAACTGACTCCAGGGCTCTACAATATCAACTACTACAACCCTGAAGTTCAAACCTACCCAGTGGCTTCCCAAAAGGGAGGTGTGGCCATGTGCCTCTGTAAAGATGACAGCTAGGGAGCCCCTGCGGGGCAGTTCTACTCTGTGGCACAGGGGCAGCCAGGAGTCGGAATGTGCTTCACAGCAAAGGGTGTGCTTTGTCTCAGTTTGTGCCTGCTGCTGTTTATGCTATGCACTGAGTTTAACATGTGACACTCAGGAGCGAATGAATGGAAACACACCCATGATGCTTCCATGATGCCAGATGCAAGCTGACACTGTTTCTGAGTTCTGGGCATATTATTTTTTCAGAGATAATTTCCTGTAGCGGTGACACACCGAGTCCTATTTCATGTAAAAGCATCAGCAGCAGAGGAAAGCACTGCACAGAGAGAAGACTATGACACATAACAGGCTTTCCATAGAGGAACAAAAGGGTGGATGTCTTGGGCTGAACTCTTTTCTTGTATACAGACAGTAAACAAGCTGAACACATCTCACCTAAGCATAACATTACAACTACTTGAAGCCCAGCTCAGGCATCTGGACAAGAGGCAGCAAGGAAGGATGGGAGAGAGTTAATGGGCTGGGCGTCCCCAAAGGTGCAGAGTGGGAATCAAGGGAGGATCCAGGACGAGCCAAGGCTTCTGGCAGAAGTCTGAGAGGAGAGCAGCAGAAAGGAGCTGCTCTCTGGGTCCTCACAGATGTAGCCAGTGAGAGAGCAGCAGTGCTGCCCCCTGGCGGTGCGCCGAAGGCAGGGCCGCTTCCCCCAGGGCTGGAGAGCTCTGGGGAAAGACAAATCCTGTCACTTTGGATGCCAAGTAAGGGGGCACTGTGTGCCGGTGGTGTACCTATGTTGGCCAAAGCGCTGCCCACTGTGCATTTGCTTCCCACAAGCACAGTTATCCTTCCTCGTGCATCCAGGAAAGACAGTTCTAGAAAAACACAAGCAGTAAAATAAAACACTGCCAGGTCTCGAACCATCCTCACCATTGTTACTATGCCCACTGATGTAGCCACTGGTTCGAGCTGTTTTATTGCCCGTCCTCCACTTTTTGCCAAGCATCATGTCCTTCATGGACTTGATGTCCCTTCAGGGACTGGTCTCTCCTGACAGCACGTCCAAAGATATCAAATGAAGTCCAGCCATCCTTTGTCCCCATGTTCTCTTGGCAGTCCTTGTACTTTTATTGCTCAGTGTCTGGTTATTTGGGACCAGGCCTTATTGCTGCCCCTTCCTCACCTTGGCCCCCAATCCCGACCCCAAGCCCTGCACATCCACTGTGTGAAACCTCCTGTTCCTGTAACCATCCCTGTGCTTTTGTGTGGGGGGTCTAGCTGGGTTCCCCTGGCAATTCGCCAGCTGCCCCTGGGAAAGTTCATGGAGTCGGCTAATTAGTAGAAAAGCCAAACGTCCAGCTGAGATTGGTTTACTCCCTAGCACCCTTGGGCAGGAGCACAGCCCCACTCCCGGTCCCAGGTAGCCAACGACCACACCTAGGTTCTCCGGACATGGCAGCTGTAACATGTGGCCTGGGCTTCCCCTTCATTTCCTGCTCCTTTCTGGCTTGCTGTCTGACTTTTCTTTGCGGAATTAAAGCTGCAAATTGACAGGATCCCATAAACACTCTAAAGCCACAAAAAAACACCAAATGCCCACCCAAACATGTGAAACTTCCAAAAATCATCCTTAGAAGATTCCCAAACCCTAAACATTCCTAAACCCCATATATGCCCTGAAAACACCATGAAAGCCCTAAGAAAACCTAAAATGCTGGGGGAAAAAAACACATATAATATGAAAAATGCCCTAAAATCCCTAAGGAACTCTGTAACATCACTAAAAACACCATATTGTGCTGAAAAATACCTATACACTCTAAAAAACCACCCCTAAATCCCTTAAACACTCCCTAAAATCTTATAAAACACCCTAAAAACCCCAAACCACCCGAATGCCCCAAACACACCTTGAACGTCCACAAACAACCTAAAAGCCCTAAAAAATCACATGCCACCAAAAAGCCCTAAATGACCGCAAAATTCCAACTCATAGCCACCCTATAGAGGGCTTCTGGAGCTGTCAGTCTTTTATGGGAACAGCTTTATCGTTCTCCCAAGGAGAAGTTGGTAGGTTTGAAACCCTGACCTCATATTTAGCAGTCTAATAATTGCTGGACAGTGCCACCAAGGCTCTACTGGTGTAGTGGGTTACACATTGGGCTGCTAACCTCAAGGGAAACGGTTCAAAACCACCACCCACTCCTTGGGAGAAAGAAGAAGCTTTCTTTCTATTCCCCTAGATTTCTCATTGAAGGTGTAAAGTAACCTGTTAAATGCTCGCAGTGGCAGCAGCAATGTCTCATAACCATGGGGAAATGTGGTTCAGAAACTTCAGAAGCAAGCATCCACCAGTAGGTGACTGACCAGCAGTATTGACTTGGGCAAAGAGAAGGTGACATGGAAGGGTAAGGAGAAGAATGCGTGCAGAGGGCAGGTTGGCAGCTGAGCCTAAGTCCAGTAGAAACAACAGCAGAATGGCCTGTTCCTGGAAGGGCCACAGGAGATGGTGCGACTTCATGTAGCCCCCACTTACATGTGTAACAGCAGCAATTGCCTGAACACGTGGTCTCCCCAGGGAGGAGCCTTTGTGTGGTGTTAAGATGCTGTTACTGTCTGTTGTACTGTGGTGGCCTGCATTTGGCTGTAATGGTGGAAATTTTGCAGCCAGTAGTTCAAATGCCTGCTGGGTCACTCACTGCAGGTAGACTTCAGCAGTTTCCAGACAGAGACGAGGGAGGAGGACCTGGTCTTCCACTTCTGAAAGAACTGGCCAGTGTGAACCTTGTGAATGGCAGAACACTATACCTGAACATGAGTACCGCAGGCTATAAGGCATGATGGTTTGACACAGTGGCTGCAGCAATGTGCTCAAACATAGGATAGTGCTGGCCTGGAAAATAGTTCATCGTCCATTAAAAAAAATCATTATATAGGGGCTCATACAACTTTTGTTGTTGTTTTTCCCTAAGGGAGAGCAGTGTATTGGTACACTGAGAGGTATATAGATCAATGGATACGAACAGAAAAGCTACACATATATTCACCAGTCAACAGGAAACTAGCCTTCGAAAAAGGACACAGAAATATCCAAAGGGACAAATTCTGCTTGCTCAACAAATGGTGTTGGACAAACTGAGATACCGTATGTAGGAAAATGAAGCAAGCCCCAAACCTTCCCCCATGCACAGAAATTAACTGAAGAGGGGTTAAAACCTGAAAGTAAACCTCCGGGCTATCATAATCATTTTTTCGATGACCTCATCGGTCAGAAATCATTGTAGGAACGCCAAAGCGTTCTTGTGTTCAACGTCTACATACATAGCAGGTGCTCCAGTAAAGGGGAATCTTGGTGGAGCTGGCTCATCCATTCCTGAAGAGAGTAGAGCACCACGTTGGCCCATCACAGAGCTCAGGTGTAGAATCTTCCTCACTGTCATCCTTTAACTCAGCAGTGTCAGTGTTGGATTATGAATTTCCCAAAGAACCAGTATCGCTCAATTCTGTGCACAATGCTGACTCACTCTCGCTGTTATTTCACTGGTCTAAAAACCCATTTAGGTTAAAATGACACTTTTTTGATGCCATGACCTAAAATTTTTAGTGAGAAAATGTTCCCAATGACATTACATGGGTCTTCGTCTAATCCTGATGCCATGTTCTTTTTCACAGAGACCAGCTTCTTGTATAAATTGCTCAGCATACAGATGGAATAAGAACAGTGAAAGGATACAACCCTGATGCACACCTTTTCTGATTTTAAACCATGCAGTATCACCTTGTCCTGTTCACAGTCTCACCTGGTTCTATCTCTTGGCCTTTGCATATGAGTACAATGAAGTGTTGTGCAATGCCCATTCTTTTCCATGGTATCCCCAAGATTCACCTCCTTCCACTCGTGGTTTCCAGAACGTGGGGTTGGGACAAAGCCTGGATAGTCTCATGGCAAGACCAGATCAGGAATGGAGCTGAGCCGGGAGCAGCTTTATTTGCTTGCTCCAGGGAAAGTCTGCCAATGTGACTAAGCCTCAGGGGCTTTCTACAAATGATAAAGGTGAATCCCTCTCTCGTTACCCACTGATCATCTCTGAGCCTCTTGCTCTCATATCCCTTGCACAGACCTCTACCATTAGATGGACAATTCGGTAACGTTTGAACACTTTTCTGATGCTGAGCCTGGGGAGCAACTAATAGCTGAGTAAATATTGATTGAAAGATGGTGAGTGGAAGAAAATAGCTTTGCCAGGTCCAGGTTGTGATGGAGATGAGAGTGTTACCAAATCCTGCTGTCCCCATGGTGGGTTTGCTGTATTGTGCCCAGTCCTGAAAGTCTGAGCCAGGGGTTTTAACGTGGCCCCTTTCAAAACATATAAGTGGAATTCTTGGACCATGAGCTGTCCATAAAGCTTTACCAAGGAGATGTCCGCCCTGGAGCGAAACAACCCAAGAACCTAGATCTTCGTGAAGGTGTTGGTTGGTAAGGGATGCAGCGGAAATCATAAACTTGACTGAAAGCAAAAGAAACTTTGCCTTCATGTGCCTGCAGCTGGACGAAGTGGTGCTGGAGCACACCCTCCTTTGTGATTCTTCTTGTTCTTTTTATGAGCTGCTCCCTGGCCTGTGTAGTCCCGTAAATCTGGAAACTCTTTGCTGGTGGGGGCAATTGTTATATCCTCCCCCCAGATCCAGATGTCTTGTCCATGGTCAGTGTGCAATCCTTGTTTGCCAGAGGAGTGGGGCATCTAAAGGCAGGCAGGGGTCACATACTTTTTTTCTACACTTTCTAGAAAGACCAGAGCTAAACATCTTGCAGCCCTTTTCATGTCCTCATTCTTTTCTGTATTTATTTTCCATGAAAGAGGAGAAGAAACGCGACAGCATCTACTGACAGCAAGTCAAATGCCATCGTGTGTGTTCAGAGGGCAGGCTGGTTCTCATTTGCCTAACTCATCAGTCCCATCGTGCCATGTCCATGTTAGATTGTTTAGGGAAACAGATGACATATGTTATGATGCTAAATAAGCTGAAACAGTGCCAGGATGGAGGCAGAAGGGTTTTATTTGTTTGTTTTTAAATGAAGCATGGCTTTCTAGTGACTTATTGTGGTGGGGAAGGGGGGCACCGAGAGCAACAAGACATGGCTGTGACAGTGGTCTGGGAATTGAGACAAATCATTGCTTCTGCAGCAGAGATGAGCTGCCTCTGACCTGTCAGTTACTTGAAGGGAGACTCTGCATTTGGTCAGACAAGTCTCAGTTGGAGATGGTACCAGCTTTCCTCCTGAGCCTCTGTGGTTCCCTTTGAACTACACAGGCCCGAATCGCTTTTAGCTGAGCAACAGCAAATGGCAACACAGACTTGCCATATTGCTCTTTTGCGTACACTCTTTAAAAATCATACTAAATATACATGCATCAAAACATTCGTCACTTCCACGCTCTACAAGATTATAATTAAGTGGCATTCTGCATGTTGTTCATATATCATCCTTACCCATTCCAAAATTATGTCATCACCCTTATGGAAGCTCAGTATCGTCTCAGGGATGGCACTTCCCCTCCAGGCCCTACTGGGTTAGGCTGGGTTGACTAGAGAAATAAATCCAAGGACACTCATATAGGTATAAGAAAGACTCCACCTCACTTATTTGTCCAATTGACATGGCATTATGTAACAACCATACTTACCTTCCTACCTATCCCTGGAAACAATTGGGAGATGTTTGTCTCTATTCATTTTCCTAGCCTAGATATTTTTTGTAAGTGGAATTAAGCAAAATGTGTCCTTTTTGAAGCTGATTTATTTCACTCAGCATAATGCTTATGAGGTTCATTCCTCTTGTAGCCTGTGTCAAGAGTTCATTTCTCTTTATGGCTGAGTAGTAGTCCATTGTATATACCGTAGGCAACATGTTTGACTTATCCATTCACCTATTGATGGGTATTTAGACCGTTGACACGTTTGCGAGATTGGGAATAATGTTGCAAGGGCCATCTGTGTATTTGTATCTATTTATGCGCTTGCTTTTAATTGCTTATATCCTTCATTTCCTTTTCTTTCCTTGTTAGACTCAGTATGATCCCCTTCTGCCCATCCTCTAGCCTCACAACCTCTGTGTCTGATGTGCCAGGATCTCACCAGAAGCCTTAACACCAAGATTCTGAGCCCTGACTGACCATTCTGACCATCCAGGGAATTGAATATTCCGGAGCACACAGAAGATGAAGTTATCAAAACTCCTTAGGCATAACCGAACAACTGGAGGGAGTGCTTTATTGGGCTGGGGGGCTGGGGATTATAGTTGTGAAGGACACCAAGAACAATTGTCATTACCTAGACTGTAAAGACTATGTTCGACATCCATGCTGGTGAGTAGCAGCTGGATTTCAGAAGCTCACAAGTGGCCATCTAGGTGGCAAGTATTGTCACCCTCACTCTGGAGGAAAGAGTGGTGAGTGGACCACATGAACATTAGACTTCATGACTCTGAGCACAGAATAACTAGATGATCTCCAACTATCAATTCCAACTTCTTTGAAAGGGATCACATCCAAAGGTCCTAGATAGTGAAGCAAAATTCACAGTCATAAAAGAGACCAGGCTTATTGGCTGGATAGGGACTAACAGAACCTCTGAAACGATGGTCCTTATTCACTAAGTTTGAAAATGAACTCCTACCTGTGGTTCAATATTCAGCCAAATAATAGATTGGTCTATAATGGGAGCAATTACACAAGTGAGGCACGCAAACCTGAAAACAGCAAACCATTTGATCTCAAAAGGGCAGTATTAATCCAAGGCCCAAGTTCAGAAGGGTAGGAAGAGAGGAGGAAGGGAAACAGAAGACATAAGTAGGGAGTGGAACAAGTCATATTATATTGTGGAGATTGCAATAAGTGGCATAAAACACAATGGGTATGAATTGTTGAATAAAAAACTGATGATCTTGGTAAACCTTCACCTAATTCACAATAAAAACTTATGAGAGAGAAAAAAATCCAAGCACCTAGGCTGCATTCCAGGCCAATAAAATCGGACTCAGTGGAGATGGGACAAAGATGTCTTTTGGACAGCTCTCTGGCGATCCCAATGAGCACACAGGCTGATACCCACCATCTGGAAACTATGGGGTAGCTGCTTCTCCGGTAATGCCTCGGGGGAGCGCTTGGGTCCCTCAAAGAATGTGGGATGATGAAGGGGCAAAGGTCATCAAACCTCACCCACAGCTTTACACTGGGGGGCTGCTCTCTGAGGAATGTGGGAAGGGTCCACTTGCATGCTGTCTCTGTGCAGCAGATCCAACAGACTCAACACCTTTCCAAAGCTGGCAAGAAAGTCCGAGAGACTAGATGTGGGCACCACGCTGTGAGTTTCCCAGAAGGCATGAGACAGATCGAGAGCAGTCACAGGAACACAGACTCCTCCGGAAATGCCGCCATGCGCAGAACATGCATCTCTAATTTCATTTCACACTGACTCAAGCATTCAGTCCTTTTTACGAAAACCCAGCTTCTCATTACAGTAACCGGTTTAAAATGACAATCTTCTGTTGAGCAAGTCTAAGAAATGACCTTCCTTTATTTTACATGGTATAAAAATTCAGTTTCCTAGGCCGATGGGCTCAAGGGACAGGTGTTTTTATGTACTAGACATGGCTTTCAAAGTTCTTCAATTGCCTAAATTAATAACGACTTTTTTCCTTTGGCTTTTCTAAGGGACACATTAATTTCAATCTTTTTCTAAGGAAGTGAATCTCTAGCTATCTCATTTGGATAACTTTCTGCCTTCAGAGTAGAATTTGAAATAATCTGCAAGGTTACCCCTTCCCCACCCTGCCCCAGCAGCCCAGCCTCTTTCTTCCTTCCAGCCTCCAGCCAACGGGGTTTGGTTGGGAAAGGAGATGCAGAAGGGAGTCTCTGGATTTTTCTATCAAAAGGTTGGCCACAACCCCCAGTAGACCAAATGTAATTCATTATGGCGGGTTTTGGTTTTACTACATTAAGAGTTATCCTTAGGGAAATTACAAACAAACAGAAATAGGAAGACTTTATATTTTATTAACGGATGTACTGCTCAGTCTCATTATATTTTAAAAGATAAAGTATAAAAAGAAAATCTGGCTCCATTTAAAATGTCCTGACTAGCAGAACTTAAAATACACAAATCTTAACATGAAAGTCTAGATGAATAAATAAAATAAACAACGAAACAGCTTTCTCAGGAAAAGCCATAATAAAGAGCTCGACTATTTTTTGAGCTGTTTAAGATGCTCGTGTTAAAGGGAAAAGAGTATCATTGTTGACTTTGAAATGTAGAACCATTTGCTTAATTCAGTGATGCTAAAATGGGCAGTTTGGCTGAAGAAAGAAATTGGCTTGTAGCATTTGATGAGCAATTTCTTCTTTTGAATATAGAAATGACCAGGGATGCGGACACGCCTTTTATTCTTTTGAGGACCCTCTAACCAAGAAATCTTTTAAATGATCATTACACAGTGAATGCCTGGAGGCTCTGGAAACTATTTATTTTGACATTATTATAAGCTCAAAATGATTCACCAATGCAAAAGAAGAAGAGAAAAAGCAATTAAATACTAAGCTGTAAACACTGGAAGCTTTTCTGTGCTGAAAATAATTGGACAGAGTTTTTTTCTTTTTTTAAGTAATAGTGTCCAAAGAGATTCAATGATCTTATTGCTTATGGATTTGGAGCTTAACTATATTCCTTATTTTAAATTTGATATTAGAATAGCAAGATTATAGACCTTGATACAGTGTGACTTGGAGAAGTATCGTTTCATTAAATTATCAAGTTAAGGCTCAAGGAGCCTGGTGGAATGTGTGTGACCATGAGGCCAGCCAGTTGGAATCCGCTATGGCTCACAGAGAAAGATGCGGTTCTCAGCTCCTGTAAAGATTTAGAACTTCGGGAACCCACAGGCATAGTTCTACGTTGTCCTTTCAGGGGTCCTCAAACTTTTTAAACAGGAGGCCAGTTCATTTTCCCTCAAACCCGCTGGAGGGCCGGACTATAGTTTAAAAATAAAACTATGCACAAATGCCTATGCGCACTGCACATACCTAATTTGAAGTAAAAAAAAAAAAAAAAGGGGGCAAAAACACCCGGCATGCTGAATAAATGTCCTCTGAGGGCCATGTGGTCCGCAGGCCATAGTTTGAGGACCCCCTAGATTGATATAAGTCAGAATCGACTTGATAGTGTTAGGTTTCTGGGGTGGTTGACCTCAGTTCTTGCTTAGCAACGCTGAAAGAATTCATATGGCAGAAGCACTTTTGTAAATCCAAGTGAATGTTATGAAAGAAAGTTTCAGGTATCGCAGTCCCCAAAAGTCCCCACTATCTCCGGAAAGCACGCCGGGCTGCATGGCAGGGGTGGGGAAAGTTTGCAGCTGAATATGGCGGTTTCATGGGAGGAATACCTGAGCAGGAGTGCAGAACCAGCTGAGGAGCCACGGCAGGAACCCCCAAGGGCCTCACCCTCCACTTGCAGAGCACGTGAACAAGGGAGGGCGACAAGGAGCCCAGGCCTACTTCTATCACCTCCCAACACCACTGGAGGGCATTGGTCGATCGTACTGGTTGATTTTGGTGCACTTTTGTGAAGTCCTATTCTGTATGACCAGGTGGACCTTCCACCTGGGTCTACATGACTTGGGTCAGAGCATGCTCAGTTCTGAATTTTGCCATAGGTATCTAATGAGTGTGCCTGATTTATTTCCAACCCCTTTGTTGTGGCCCGGACAGCTCATTTTCGTTTAGTGCTGGCATTTGGGAAGACAAGCCCTAATCTAGCAACCTGTCAATAGCAGTAAGTGAATGGAATTAAAACTCAACTCATAGCCATAAATTCAATTCGGACTCATAGCGACCCGAGAGGACAGGGCAGAATTGCCCCCTGAGGATTTCTGGGGCTGGAATTCTTTACAGGAATAGAAGTCTCTTTTTTCTCCCTCCCAGTGGCTCCAAAGGACTGACCTTGCAAGGAGGTGTCCAGCGGGTGCCTGCAGGCTCCTTCATTGAAAATCTCTGCTAGTTTATGAAGCGGGAGGGAAATTTTGAGGAGGCCGTCTGCGGCAGAGTTAACTCCCCATTAAAGCCAATGAGCTTTTCCACATCTCTCAAAAAACAAACAAAAAAACCTAAAGTGACTACTTCAGATTAATATGCTGTAGGTAGAACCACCTCCCACTCAGCAAACCAAACCAATCAACCAACCAACCAAACAAACAAAAACACCCCAAATCCTGTTGCCTTCAAGTCAGTTCTGACTCATGCTCACCCCTTGTGGTACAGAGTACAATTGTTGCATGAGGTTGTCTAGGCTGTACCCTTTATGAAAGCAGATGACCCCTTCCTTTTGTGGTACAGCTAGGTGGATTTGAACTGATAACCTTTATATAAGCAGCCCTATCCAGCGATCTATGTCAACTAAAGTGTCAAAGCATGTAAAGACTGATCCACAACCCCCACTTCTCTCTTCCTCTTCTGTGATGACCTGGAATCCACCTTTTGATCTGGTGGCACCATATTTGTGAAGCAGCCCGAATCACTGACGGACGGTGTGCAGGACAAACACCCTGTAGAATTGCCCTTCCAGCGTCAGAATTTGCATGAACAAGAAATAAACTTCTAGATTTTAAGCCACTGAGGTTTCAGGGGTAGCTTCTTTCTGCAGAACAGACTAGGCTATCCTGCCTGATCATCTCTTCACAGGGTTTTTGTGGAGAGCTACCGGAGCAGCTCGATCCAGGGGAGCTGCCAAAGCAGATA